>NW_015542362.1:1832142-1832533 GCF_001515605.1 Sinocyclocheilus anshuiensis | reverse complement strand
TGGCACCCAAAGCCCAGTTCATTTGACTAGTGTGATCGCTCCGTGCCGCACTCGGGGTTCGGTTCGTTTAGCCGTCCCTAGCTCGGTCTGAAGAGGTGGGCCAGAGCGCGGTTCAGTTGGGGGTACACATGGTACACATGTAGTGTCGGAGCGCTGAACTTCTGATACATGCAGCATGATTGCGTGAACATGCAATAGTGACAAAAGCGATAGATCTGTAAATCATATTGTGAGAGGGCCGTGTGTTACTGCATCCAAACGACTCAAAATAATAAGCCACAAAGTTAACAAAACGATACACTCCACTGTGCTGAACGAGAGTGCTTCTCTGCTGTCTTCACGTGCTATCGGAAACGTACTATTTCCCACTTATGAAGTTGTGAGCCCTTCA
>NW_015542362.1:1831614-1831903 GCF_001515605.1 Sinocyclocheilus anshuiensis | reverse complement strand
ATATCTCTCTCTCTCTCTCTCTCTCTCTATATATATATATATATATATATATATATATTATTGTTATTACTTTCCACAAAGATTCAGATATAGATTTACGTTGTGAATTTTGGTCATTGTACATGGTGGTGGGAGGGGGTCCATCTGTGCTACTGCATAATTATGCAATATTGAGCATTGAGTGCTTTTACCACCCCAGGCTGAAAGTCACCCTGCACAGTGTTGAAAAAAATCTGACTGCAAGATACCATTGAAAATGAGGCCTCTTAGATAATAGCTGAACTCAATT
>NW_015542362.1:1830052-1831478 GCF_001515605.1 Sinocyclocheilus anshuiensis | reverse complement strand
TGTGAAATGTTTACATGACTTCTTGAATACTCATTCACATCTTTAGTTTTAGTCTGTTTCATTCCTTATGACACATTGTTCCTTCTGTCCGTGATGACACTTACGACACATCAGAAACTGCACCATACTGAAAATCATGCCATCAAAGTCAAAGATAAAGCTTAATTTTTTTTAGATTCACTACAACACAGTACACTGCAGGATATGCGGACAATGAAACATGCTATAAATGCACCACTGCTGCCACATTTAGCTGTAAATTTTAACTACCATCCCTCCGGCATCAACGGGTGTTTATGATTCAGCAGCACAGACTCAGATTGTGTGTCAGATGGCCTGCGCAGGGCCAAGTTTATGCATAATATTTTTTAAATATATTCAGTAGGTTTGTTTGAGGCCATTTAGATCAACTAAATTAGACTTTTCATGAAGACAGCAGCTGCAAACTCCCATTTTAACTTTTGTTTTTTTAACGTACACTATCATTTACAAGTTTAGGGTTGGTATAATTTTTTAATGTCTTTTAAAAAAAGTCTCTTATGCTCACTAAGTCTGCAATTATTTGATGTGGATAAGTTTGTTTCTTCATCAGATCAAACAGATAAAAACATCACAATAATCCACAAGTAATCCACACCACTCCAGTCCATCAGTTAATGTCTTGTGAAGCCAAAAACTGCGTGTTTGTAAGAAACAAATCCATCATTAAAGTTTTTTAACTTTAAACCCTCACTTCTGGCCAAAATATCCATAATAAATAATAATGCTTCCTGCAGTAAGAAAGTCCATCTCCTGATTAGGGATGGGCGATATGGGCTTTAAAATATATCACGATGTTTCTGGTATTTATTACGATAACGATATCAATGACGATAATTCAGGGAATCCTGTTTCTTTTAAGAAAAGTATTATCTTTCCTATTTTTACCTAAAATAGGGTGAGCATTAACCTCCTGAGACATTTACATTTACATTTACATTTACATTTAGTCATTTAGCAGACGCTTTTATCCAAAGCGACTTACAATTGGGTGATACATAAAGCGATTCTTCTTAAGAGGCAAACAGACACAGGAAGTGGTTGTAATACCAAGTTCTTAGACATTGTTCAAATAAGTACAAGCTAGAAAGAGAAGGAATAAATAAAGAGAGAGAGTTTTTTTTTTTTTTTATGATGAAGTCAAGTAGCCTTGAGCCGAAAGAGATGGGTTTTCAGCTGTCGCTTGAAAATTGTCAGGGATTCAGCATTCCGGATAGGGGTGGGAAGATCGTTCCACCAGCCAGGAGTGGTGAACGAGAATGTTCTGGAAAGTGATTTTGAGCCTCTCTGTGATGGTACCACGAGACCCTG
This sequence comes from Sinocyclocheilus anshuiensis, assembly GCF_001515605.1. Taxonomy (NCBI): domain Eukaryota; kingdom Metazoa; phylum Chordata; class Actinopteri; order Cypriniformes; family Cyprinidae; genus Sinocyclocheilus; species Sinocyclocheilus anshuiensis. Next base: position 1,830,128 of record NW_015542362.1, on the reverse strand, counting down.
CATCCTCATATGAGGACATTATATTTTAGTGAATTTCTCTGAGACTATACATGCCACAGTCTGGATGTCCTGTATA
>NW_015542362.1:1822567-1824703 GCF_001515605.1 Sinocyclocheilus anshuiensis | reverse complement strand
TGTATATAATACTATCATTCTGTAATATGAAACCACGTCTGGTCACAAAAAGAAGTATTTCAAACACTCGACTATGTTATTAAGTTAATTTGGAGAAAAAGAATGTCAATAAATTATATCTTTGTTGGACAAGTTTTGTAAACAGGCTCATACACATGCAAAACTGTATCGCACACGTGCTACTGTAGTACATTTATTCAGACCGATTTTTTGTGCACTGTACAGCCCTAACCAAACCAGTTACAGCTCGAGCTCCTCATTTAGCGACATAGGCTACTCCTCAATTTCATGTCCGCTTTGCGTGATGTTGCTCCGCACTGTTGCACACAGAAATATGTCAACAACTAGACTTTATCGTTATTATCGCAGGAAGACTAATTCTTATCGTGGGGAGAAGTTTTACCGGTATATCGCAAATGATAAGATATCGCCCATCCCTACTCCTGATGTCCTCTCACATCAAATTCCACCATCTGTTTTAGTCAGTTTGTTCGTTTCACTTGTACCAGTGCTTGATTTGTGCATACTTCTCTCCTGATTCAGACGAGATGACTTCTTCACTGGAGAAAGCTATATTTTGAATACAGGACTCATATTTCAACTGGAAGCAACAGTCTGAAGTTAAAAACGTCTTGATGGATTTGTTTCTCAGGCCCTGTTTACACTTGGTATTAAGATGCATTTTGGTCAATCGGATCACAAGTGGGCAATGCTAAATACAGGTGTAAACGGGGTGTGAAACATTTTGAACTTGTCCACTTTCGACCACTTCCAGAGGTAGTCGAAAACGCATTCGACCGGATTGCTTTCGTGATGTAGACACACCAGCAGTAAGTACAAGCAGATGTAATATTAGTGCGCAATAACTTTAGTCCTCCCGCTCGTGTTTTGACGCCGACAGAGGGATACGCCCATTTACCCTCCTCTTGACGTAATCAGCACCACAGGGGGTAATCTGGTCAGAAGTGGTCGAAAGTGGACAGAAGAGACGGATTAAAATGCCAGGTGTAAACGGGTATGTGTCTTCATTGGTCCGATCGACCAAAACGCATCTTAATACCAAGTGTAAACAGGGCCTTTACAAACATGCAGCTTTTCACTTCTCAAGACATTAACTGCTGGACTGGAGTGGTGTGGATTACTTATGGATTATTGTGATGTTTTTATCAGCTGTTTGGACTCTCATTCTGACGGCACCCATTCACTGCAGAGCATCAAGTGATGTAATGCAACATTTCTCCAAATCTGAAGAAACAAACTCATCTACATCCTGGATAGCTCGAGGATAAGTACATTTTCTTACATTTTTAATTTTTAAGTGAACTATTCCATCAACTTGCAAGCATTTCAAGTGTCATTCTTGTCATCGGTGGAGGGTTTGGTGATGGTAATGTGGCCACAGGTGGGAAGGCTTACCTTCGGGTCCATGTGAATGAAGCTGTGAGCACCTCTGGTGGCAAAGGTGGATCTGCGGACCACCCTGCTGTGATGGAAATGGTAATGGTGCTCCAGTCCTCCGATCTACAGAACAAACAACCATGAAAAACAGCATGGGAAATCACGGTCACACTTTGAGAAAGCCATGAAATGAACTTTTATCAGACAGCTTTGGTGGACAGAAATTGCATCTTGGCAGGGGCTATCCTACCCAAAAGGAACCAATATCAACACAGACTCCAGTATAAAAGCTTCATGCACATGGATTGCTGTTCCAACCTCATAAAAAGTGTTTTCGCCAAAGTGAATCTCTGTAGAATGGACATATGGCACACAGTGGATGGTGCCATGGAAGGCGAAGTCTAGCTGGCACATGCCTACTGCCCTCAAGATCTGACTGATACGCAGCACATCTATCGCACACACCGCCACTTCTGAGACAAACACTAAAAGGGATAGTTTAGTATTTACTCACTCTCATGTTGTTCCAAACCTGCATGCTGTTATTTTGTCAATGAGTCTATAATTTTCCATAATTTTCCCTTGCACAAGGAACAGACTCAAATGTAATCATTTAAATTTCATAATTGCAAATGGCATTCTCCTTCCAACATATTTAAATTGTCACACCACAACTGCAATGTTCCAAATGCATTTTAGTTCCCTTTCAAGGGAACTTCGAACTGCGTCCTCTAGGGG
>NW_015542362.1:1820946-1821665 GCF_001515605.1 Sinocyclocheilus anshuiensis | reverse complement strand
CACACACGATCTATGCGTTGTTTGTTTGGGCGAAGAGCACGCACGCGATGTCCTCAAGGGGGCAATCTGCGTGCACTGTGAGCGTTTTTCAATGAAAAAGCTCCGTTCTCGTTTGTCTCTTTTTTTCGAGTAAAGAGGGTCAGCCATCTGCTTCCCGCGGTTCAGGACCCGCCGCTGCTGAGGCACGGAGGAGAATGAGCTCGTGGGGATCGCAGGTGGATCTGGCCGATGAGTTTAAAAAGGGGCTTTCCCTCACAGGTCATCTCGATGAGCGTTCTCTTTCTGGCCATAACCCTCCAGCTCAGGTGAGCCTTCCTTTTCGAAGGCCTTTCCCCTGACGAGGTAGCTGAGCTGCGCCGCACCACGGATCTTGCTCTCCGTGCTACTAAGCAGGTCGCCTCTGCTATGGGCAGATCTATGGCGGCCATGGTAGTGACGGAGAGACATCTGTGGGTGAACCTGGCAGATATCGGGAAGAAAGAGAGGGGCTTTCTTCTCGATGCTCTGGTTTCGCCTTCCGAACTTCTTGGTACCTCCGTTGAGACGGTGGTCGAGAAGTTCAGGGAGGCGAAAATGCGCTCAGCGGCCTTCAAATCCTTAATTCCACGAAGGTCCAGGTTTGAGCCCGAACAACCCAGGGGTCCTGGCCCGTCTCGGTTTGAGAATCAGAGACGGGCACAGAAGGCTAGTGTCGCTAGTGGCACTGCAAAATTTCCTGT
>NW_015542362.1:1811593-1820556 GCF_001515605.1 Sinocyclocheilus anshuiensis | reverse complement strand
GCCCACTTTCTAAAATCCACATAAGTGGTAAGTGTGCACGTTATACTTTGCGCACTTTTCTGAAATCCTGTAAGGTAAGGGTTACGCGTTATTAGCCTTGTTCCCTTTCTCTGAGTTGGTTTAGACCCCGGTACCTTGGGCTTGCCTATGAGCCTCAAAGGGTTGCCTATGAGCACACTACTCCTTTCTGAATTCGGAGTTCTCCTCTCACGTGAGAGTTGAGTTCTCTGTTTTCCCAGAGCACCTGGAACCAGCAGCATCAGGCGAACTAGGCCCTTCCTCCGCCTCTCTGATGCGCTGAGTTTTTTGGCTAGCTTGCAGTACGCTTACCCTTCTGATTTCTAATGATCGTGCTGTAGGTCGAGCCCCCTTCTCGATTGAGAACTGGGTGTGTTGCTCCCTCAGCTAAGTAAATTACTGCTAGTCGTTCCAACATTGGAACATGCTGTAGGTCGAGCCCCCTTCTCGATTGAGAACTGGGTGTGTTGCTCCCTCAGCTAAGTAACTGCTAGCTGTTCTAGCATTGGAACATGCTGTAGGTCGAGCCTCCTCTCGATTGAGAGTTCTTTCTAAAATCCTGTATGGTGAGGGCTTCGCGCGGCAGCTTCGTGCCTTTTCGTGAGCTGGTTAAGCCCTGGTTCCACCTTGGGCACCACTCCACCTTGTGTCGTCCGGATACCCACTTTTAAAAGGGTGTTGCTACCAGGGGTCTGTTGAGACAGTTCCTTCAGCATATGCAGAGCATGCGGTAGCCCCTGTGTGACAGGCCAAGACTTAGTATGATTCTAGGCTCTTGGTCGTATTCCCTTAAAGGAATCTATTCCTGATTCCAAGTCTTGAGCTATACCCCGGGCCCAGGAGTTCTGGCCCTAACAGGTAAGTTTTTGTGGTATGTAGCCTAGGCCTTTGGCCGTAGGGGATAATGTCACTGACAGCCGTCTTAACGTCCCAGGGGCAACTCCCATGGCTATGGTAGAGTTGGTACTTAGTGCTCGCCATGGTTTTCTGGCATGCACTCCCCTCAGCATGGTGGCGTGGGTATACCGTTCCCCATAGCGACCCCTAGAGGATGCAGTTCGAAGTTCCCTTGAAAGGGAACGTCTCAGGTTACGTATGTAACCATGGTTCCCTGAGTAGGGAACGAGACACTGCGTCCTCTAGGTTTCCTGCCATGCTTCGGACGCAAGCTTCAGACGAAGAAGTGGATGATGTGTTCTCCCGGCGCCTATTCATGGCTGTCGCTAGCCAACGTGTTGTTGGTGTTTTTTCAATGTATGCTTCAGACACGGGTCACGACTAGGCGTTCCCCATAGCGACCCCTAGAGGACGCAGTGTCTCGTTCCCTACTCAGGGAGCCATGGTTACATACAGTACGTAACCTGGGACGTTTTCATGACATCAAACTTGGAATTATGTCATTTTTGAATCGGAATTTTAGAACTTTGATGGAACATTTCAATGATTAAAGACAGAATATATGGCACACAAGTTTTTTTTAACCTTGTTTCAACATCATTCTGATGGTACACTGACTTCTAATAAGGCAAATGACTTCTATTTCTTTCTAGCGCTCTAAACAAAAAAAAGTGCAAAAGCTGTCACTGGGGTGGTACCTTTTCAAAAGGTTCACTTTTGTACCTCTATGGTATTAATATGTACACTTTAGGTACTAATATGTACTTTAAAGGTACCAACATGGATACTTTAGGTACAAAGGTGTACCTTTTGAAAAGATACTGCCCCAGTGACAGCTTTTTGTACCTTTTTTTTCCTGAGAGTGTGGGAGTATGTATGTCTGTGGGAGTATATGCACGTTTAGTGAAGATGCCGCAAAAATACTAATCGTCAACACCAACATCAAACACTGGTTTTGTATTTATCTGTTTTTAGAGTTTACACTAAAAAAAGCTGTTCTATAAGAGAAGTCATAGACAATTTGCACCAGGAAAGATTAATTTTACAGTACTTTTTATTCATTTCAATGGTATCTGCAAACAATGATTGATTGTCACACAACTCTTACAGACATTCAATGATGTCAAGGCCGTGATGTGATTGTTTATCAAGGCACACGTCATCCAAGCTCATCACTACACTTTCACCGATGGAAGATTTGCAAATCTTGGTATCTATAACTGTTGGGGGCTCCAAAGTCACAAAAAAGCTATTTTGCTTTAATGGTATTTTTTGACAGCTGACATCATTAAGAACTGTCTTGTTGTGTAAATGATTTTCTTCTGTGTTGCTTTTCGTTTTGTTTGTCATTGAAAGAAAGTCAAACAGGTTTGGTACAACAGTAAATAATAGTAAATAATGAAATGATTATCATTTGGGTGAACTGTTTTTTTAAAGGTGCAGTATATGATAATGACAGCTTGCGGTGTGGAGAAGAATCCATGCACATGTGCAACATTTTTTTTTTTTTTCTCACTCGCATCGATTCTCCTTGCTGTCAGGACACACTGAGCAGAACTGAGATGCATGCATTAGGTGACAAAGTGGACTTAAAATAACCTTGAGAGACAACTTTGTACTTTTAACAAAGAAATACAAGAGATCTGCCACTGTGATTGAGGCAATAAGCAAGCAATCCTCTCAAACCAAAGCTTCACAGACTTTAGAGATTAGCTTGAGGAGATCATCTTGAAGCCTTGGAGAAAAGTGAATTCCCAGACACCAAATTCAAGGCATTTTATTAGCTTAGACAGTGTTAATTTGAGCAAACACCACCTCCGGATGTCCTAAGGCCCTCTAAGAGAGAGGTGCATTCCATACAGTGCGGTTGACTTGGGAAACAAGAGCTGAACAACGTGTTCAAACAATCCACAGTACGATTTCTCAAGTTCTCACGATGTAAACACGGTTAAGAAGAGTTTATTTAAGGATAGACGGGCAATTCTGGACATATTGCAAGAATATGAATCAATACAGCTATCGACCAAGAGAAACCCAAAGGCTCTTCCAGTATTTGGAAATCCTAGTGGCTTTTTGATACTTGAAATTGTTAAATTGTTGCATACAATTTTTGTAATATCACACATAAAATTAGCATGTCACTGAAATTTATGCTTTGAGCTATGTCTGGACTCTAAACCACAACAAAAAACAGGTATTAGCCAATCAAGTCCTCAGGTTTGTTGGTGCACATGTTTTTAGAGGTTGTAGTTTTATAGAAGGCAAGTGTGGGTGGTCTAATTTCGCAGGTAATGCTGTGATCCAGACAAGTTGGAAGTGGGAACACTCAAGATGAAATTTCCCATTTCCAATCTTCCAAAGCATTCCAAAGCACTCCAAACATTCAGAACTTTGAATTCCCCCACCTTCATTTGAAAATAACCAATGGAATGTCACATTACTACTCACAGTGTTAGAAACTAGATCAAGTTTTGCTTCTCATTGACTGGCTGATCAATCTCCCCCACTACACAAGTCAACAATTTTCAAGTAGAAGAAGGGAAATTTTCACACACATTAGCAAAATGACTAAATGGTTCCAGGTAGAGTTTGTTTGCTCTCCTCTACTTGAAAACATATGACTAAAACTATACAAAGGATTAGCATTAGCAAGTTGCATTAAATAGTTACAGCTTCACTTGCATGTTTTGGGCAAATCACCAAACAAGTCGCAATTTATTATTGGCTGCCACACCCATCAAAACACAAAAGTACAATTACAGTAGTCAATGACAATAGTAATAATTTTACATATTGTTGAATCTAGGCATGGGCCGATTACCGGTTTCAAAGTATACCGCGATTTGAAAATTTCACGGTTTCAAAACCACTAATATTTTCCGTTATACCGTTCCTGCAGTATGCGCTGTTTTTCATGTCTCCTCAAAGACTGAAAGTGTAGGAATCCCTCAGGTTGAGTGCAGTGTAGAGAGTAACATGACCCTCCTCCTGTTGGTGCGAGCGAGCAGTCAGTCACGTGTGTGTAGGATGGTCGAACTTAAGGAGCTTCCCCTGGAACTTACACGATCGGCAACCGGCCGTTTTTTGGGAAACAAATCAAAGAAAAAATAAACAAACTAATTCTACTGTTCCTAATATTCTGTATGTTGCTCAAAAACAAAATATATTGTGTTCAACGGAAAAAAGTTTTTCTTTTTTTGCCCAGTCATTTAAAAATAACACATTTTAGAGCTGTAACACCAATACCGTGATACCGTGAAACCGTGATATTTTTGCTTAAGGTTATCATACCGTCAAAGTCTCATGCCTAGTTGAATCTATGTAGTTTATAGTATTATTAATACATTTCAATGTTTAATTAAGTTAACTTTTGTACAGTGAACATTTTTTTCCTACTTTATTGTAAAACATGAGTCCTGAAGTACAATCAGCTGAGATCCATTTGTTTAAAAGCACACTCAATCATTTTTAACCATCCTGAGTTATCTTGTTCCATTACTATCTACACTGAGTTAAGTAATCCTGCAGATTTCCAATACATTTTTGTAAACCCTTGAGAACCCTTTTCATTTGCCATTAGGGTTAATTGGGCAACAGCAGACAACCTGTATTGATATCAGCAGTCCGCTCTGTTAGTCTTAGTATTGGAGCCACGAAATTGTAAAAATAATCGTCTCTTCATCACTCGAATGAGCTTGTTTCATCTTACTGTTTGACATTTTGCTCAATTACCTCGCTGAAACTAAAAACATGCGCGTGAAAGTTGCTTCTCATGAATATTTAATTAGCCAAGCGCTAAAACAGTTAATGATTAGTTGACTGTTGCTAAACAACTCGCCTTATAATTCTAGCACTGAGTTGTTTACATTTTGGCACGACGATTTTTCGCTGCCTACCAGTTTTAAAAAAATACACCTGCGAACCGCTACGTGCAAAGTATGAAAGCCCTGAGCAGAGCATTTTAGTGCGTAAACATTTGCGTAATTTATGCATGACCTAACTTGTTAGTTTTTGATAATGGTCTCATACCAGTGACGTTGTATTCTCTTGGACATGTAACGGACAGATGCGTTTCCCATCATTTATATAGTAACCAGGAAAATAAATTAGAAACACAAAAATATGCTTACCTGACCCAAATTAGTAAAGCCATATTTTGAAGCGAGTTTCTCAGCTTCCACTGGTCCTTCAGGGATCCGAACAGCCCAGTGATTTGTGTAAACGCGAGAAAGCGACGCTTCCCAAAGCCAACAAGTTGAAAAAACAAAACCAACCAACAACCGCATATTGCTCGTCGATAGTCCAGCTGGTTAACTTTGCGGTAAATGATTCACGCAGGAGCGATCGCCTCCAAACTAATCAAAACACGAGCCTGTGGATGGGCATCAAACCTTCAGTCCTGGCAAAACATCCCTGAGTTACTCCCGCATTATTCTCTCCCATTCACTGCGCTGCATCCCTTCATTTGGGAGCTCTAGTTTAGAAAACCTGAGATATGTGTCCCGTTTCTCGACAGATGGCACGCCAGCCGATATAAGTGTTGTCATGTAAGCCTGGCAGAACGGAACGAGTGCGCGCTACTATTGAGGTTAGCAGCACGAGCTTATGGCTAGTGTTTGCGCGCTGCACTTGGCAAAGTGTTTCACATACTCGCCAATAAAGGCGTTTTTATCCAGACAAGTGGCGTGCAAGTAACTGTATGAGGCATACATATCGTTTACTTGGAGCTGATATGCAGATTCACACCTCAAAGGTAATTCTCATAATGACTGAATAGAAGTACAAGTATATTTCTAACTGTTTAGGGATGAGTCATGACACCTGTCAAGACCGTGCTCAACCCAAATTGTAAAAAAAGACAGAATTATAATAATCTTAATTTTACAGCCATCATGACTTCTCCCTTTATAGATAAATAGATAGATAGATAGATAGATATGCATAATATGACCTGGACATGTGAGAACTGTATCCAACAGCCCCAAAATTAAAGTTAAATGCATTAGATAACAAAGTGTGATTTTCAACTTTTCATTAGCATCTCACTTTACACACTAACTCACACACACACAAAATTTTTAAATAAATAAAAAATGATATGAAAATGATAATTACATTTAGTCACTGTAATTACGCTGAGAGTGTTTGTAACGACAGGAGTAATGCTCTGAATCTGGTGTTTCAAGAGCTCAATTGATATTGTCCTGTTGTCAATATTCAGATCTGATGAAAATAGAGCACATTGTAATCAAACTGATGAACAAACATATACGGGATCCAAAAGACCACATTAAAAATCTGAGATTTTTTCCCATATAGTCCTGAAAATAAAAGTTTTGTTGTCAGCTTGAATGCTGCTATAATGAAATCAAAAGAAGATCCAAATACTAAAGTTATTTTAAGTCACCCTCAGGCCATCCAAGATGTAGATGAGTTTGTTTCGTCATGGGAACAGATTAGGAAAACCAATTGATCCTCTGCAGTGAATGGGTGCCGTCAGAATTAGAGTCCAACAGCTGATAAAAACATCACAATAATCCACAAGTAGTCCACACCACTCCAGTCCATCAGGTAACATCTTGTGAAGTAAAAATATTCATTTTTGTAAAAACAAAAAACAAATCCATTGGATTTTTTGATTCACAAGACACTCTCATTCTGATGGCACCCATTCACTGCAGAGGATCCGTGATTGCCTGGAGGTGATTTCTCTGCAAATGTTCATTTTTGGGGTGAACTATTCCTTTATTTAAATTAGAAAATGCAAAACAGAAGCATTTTCATTGGCGTTCTCAGACTTTAGATCCCACTGTAAATGATTTGCATGATGGCTGCAGTTGTAATGCATGCAAAAGATTCATCTGTTCAGTTATGTCCTTCTTTGTTTTCTCGGTTTTATTAACTCAAGCTGAATAACAGCACTGATACAAAGTGAATTCTAAGCCAAGTTCTGTTTAAAAAAACGGTGATATAATTCTCTTTTTCTACTTCTATCCGTGCCATCTGTACCTTCCCTGCGGATTTAGAAAAAAAGGCCAGACGCACTCCGTTTTCCAATTGTAAACGATCAGGATATCTCTGTTAATGAGAAACAACACCAATAATCTAAATTTGGACGCCAAATGCCAGATTCAGTGTCAACACAGCTCAATTTTACAAAACATAAAGTACAACCATAACGATATCCAAAAGAGCCAACTGTTATGTCTTCTTCTAGGTCCCTCGATGTAAGTCTAAGGATTTTTTTTTTTCCTATTTTATTATACATCAAGCAAAAATAATAGGTCTGACTGCTTGGAAAAGGAATAACACACCTCTCCTCAACAAGCTGCAAGATTTGATGTGGCACAAACAATGCATGATGAGTTACACGCTTAGGGTATAGTAGGCTAACAGTGATGCTCGCCTCAGAAAACATCACTAATAAAACAACAGATGACCTGAAATGAGATTCTGTTAAGCAGCAGGAGCCCATTTTGAAAGAATGTAAGCTCTATAGTCATAGCTCTCGTTAAACCTCATAACCTCAGAAGACGTTTATAGGATAACAGCGGGGCGCAATCCTCCTTGAAATATTGTTGAGCATGATCTGCGCTGAAAGCTGTGCTTTAAAGGAAAACATTTCACAGTTTGGATTTATTTCATGGGTATTATGCACGCCTGATCAGCCTCGCTCTTCGTTTGGCCTCCCTGAAAATAGAAACGCAAGTTTCTCGTGAAAAACGGCGTCGTGTCGCGAGTCTGAGGTATTCAGGCGTGACTGAGTCGAGCTCATTTGATTCTTCAAGCCGATCGTTCGGCAGAGAGTGAGATATCGCTGTGGCTTTTAGCGCTGGCACTAAGCAAGTTTTTACTTGATCATCCTGAGCAATGAAGGGGAATAATTGAGCAGTATGTAATTTGAAGGTGCTGTCGTGTTAATTCTTAAAGTTAAACTTTATCTCGGAGGGAAAGCACCGCGCTGTCACCTTTACCCAGATGTCCTGATCTGAAATCTGATTCATTTACAGTTATTCATTCAGCAGACACTTTAATCCAGAGTGACTTAAAAATGAGGAAAACATAAGCGATCCATCCTGATCGTAACATGAGAAATGCTGCAATATGCTGTGCCTGTTTATTATAGAGTTTCGTTATAATTTATGACAACCCACCATTTTGTGTAGAGTTTTTTTTTTAACTAAGATTTTGTGGTGCATTATGGGATTGTCTTGCTTGCAATTGGATGCCAAATGATGTGTCTTAGAAGGCAGCATAATCTTATTGTCTACCTTTTGGAAAAACGTTTGCATTGGAAGCAGATACCTTAAAATGCTAATATGCTCCTCAGGTTTTAAAAATGGATGGCTCCTTCAGCTAAAGGCATTTATTCAAGGAATAGTTCACCCAAAAGTTACCCACCCTCAAGCCATCCAAGATGTAGATACGTTTGTTTCTTTATCAGAACAGATTTGGAGAAATTTAGCATTACATCGCTTGCTCACCAATAAATCCTCTGCAGTGAATGGGTACCGTCAGAATGAGAGTCCAAACAGCTGATAAAAACATCACAATAACACCAGTTACTGTCTTGTGAAGTGAAAAGCTGCATATTTTAGCTTTCGGCTAAAATACGAGTCCTCTATCCATAATATTGATTTCTCCAGTGAAAAAGTCATCTCATCTGAATCAGGATCTTGTGAAGTGAAAAGCTGTGTGTTTGTAATTAACAAATCCATCAAGACGTTTTTAACTTCAAATCGTTGCTTCCAGCTAAAGTCCTCTATCCAGTGAAAAAGTCATCTCATCTGAATCAGGAGAGAAATATGCACAGATCAAGCACCATTTACAAGTGAAAACCGTCTAAAACAGTTCTAAACAAATATGTGGGAAGATTTTGATGTGAGGGGACAACAGGGGATGAACTTTTTCCACAGCGTTATTATGGACTTGTGTTTTAACCAGTGGTGGACAGTAACGGAGTAGCTTTACTTCGTTACTGTACTTAAGTACATTTTTCAAGTATCTGTACTTTACTGGAGTAGTTTTATTTTGAGTAACTTTTACTT
>NW_015542362.1:1800228-1809591 GCF_001515605.1 Sinocyclocheilus anshuiensis | reverse complement strand
AAAAGAAAGGATGTGATGTTCAGAACATGGTAACTACAGTAATTATCAAAGTGGGAAGTCATGCCCTCTGGGGGCATTTGGCCAGGGGTGTTTTTACACCACAGACAAGGTTTGAGAAGAAAAAAATCATTATGAAAATATAATTATATTTTCCTTAAAATGTTCTTCCTAACTTCAGGCCTTATTCTCATGTCATATATAACTGTGATGTTCTGCAAAACAACAAGCTTTAAAACACTTTTTTCTTACTGGTGAAAATCAGATGGTCAAATCTGTTTTCTCTCAGGTACATCGCAGTGTAAGCTTCACAGTGAACATTACTACATCACTCTCGTCAACGTAGTCCATACGAAACAACAAAACTATATCTTGACTCCATATAGTGGTTGTTTTGGGAAAATCCCAGGTATTTTGAGCAGTAGGATTATAAAATGTATGTGCTAATATAAAATTAAATGAAGTAGCCTATATAAAATTGCTAAATAAATCTATCTATCAGTACTTTTTTACTTAAGTACATAAAAAATCGAGTACTTTTGTACTTTCACTCGAGTAAAATTGAAAAAGGAGTACTTTTACTTTTACTGGAGTAATATTTTATTATACGTATCTGTACTTTTACTCAAGTACTTGATTTGTGTACTTCGTCCACCACTGGTTTTAACCGGAAACCACAGGGTAAAGTTGAAGTGTTTTAATGATGGATTTGTTTATTACAAACGCGCAGCTTTTCTCTTCACACGATGTTAACTGATGGACTGGAGTGGTGTGGATTACTTGTGGATTATTGTGATGTTTTTATCAGCTGTTTGGACTCTCATTCTGACGGCACCCATTCACTGCAGAGGATCCATTGCTGAGCAAGTGATGTAACGTTAAACATCTCCAAATCTGTTGATGAAGAAAGAAACTCATCTACATCTTGGATGGTCTGAGGGTGTGTACATTTTCAGCAAATTGTAATTTTTGGGTGAACTATTCCTTTGAGTCAAGACAGCTGTAAAATATAACCAGAATAACTTATATAGACACCTTATGTTGGGTGGAAAGGCAAGCTTTAGGATTTCGCCGTTTTTCTAACCTTGCACTCGAGGTCCATATTGTACGTGCTGCAATTTAAACGCAAGCACATCTTTATCCTGTATCATTTTCCTCCAAAATCACTTTAAATGCCATATGGGGTGGTTGCATAATGTTTTTTTTGCTGCCCACAGAGCAGATTTTGGCAGGTACAGTTGGCTTGTGTGTCGCTCCAGAGATCTTCTCCAGCTGAATTTCTCATGATTTCTTCAGTGCTGGCAGGTATGTTAGTGTTAGGTTAACAGGTGGATATGTCAATCTTTCACTAACCTGTTTATCATAGTGCTCTTTGCACAGTTGGACATTTTTCTGCATAAAGCTTCTTCTGTATGTGGTCATCACAGCTTCGCATGGCTACTTTTTATTTTGGCATTATAAGATAAAAAATTAGATCCAATATAGTATGCTGGATTTCTCTGTGGTTTGACTAAATAGAGACCGGTGTTATGTCATATCTAACAGCATCTCACATCTGTTGTACATCTTGATGAAAAATGCAGAAACTTGAGATGTCTTGATGCCAAAGTGTACTTTCAGAAGGTCACAGAAGAAACCACTCAACTAAAAACTACTATCAGTGATTCTCTCCCACTGAACAGGGGTGCATTTCTTTAAAAGCAACAATGGTCGCGAGTTTTGTCGTTACCAATAGACTTCAATGGAACTTACGACCATAGTTGGCTAACGATGCTTTTGGGAAATGCACCCCAGGATAGTAAATGGACCAAGCTAGTAAATGGAGCTTTTAAAAGCAAAATTAATTAACTTTCAAGGGAGTGAAAGAAATGTATCTCATATTATTAAAACATAAATAACAGACACAGTAGAAAATATTATATAATATATAATATGCATCTAAAAAATATTAAAGGAAAAATATTGTTTAAAAATATACTTTTATATATTATATTATTATATAATCTCTATCTGTCTACATTCATATCAAATATAAATTTCAACTTACACAAATAGAATTTATTCTATATAAATTATTATATATATGATATATTATTGGAATAAGTCTGATTACACATTTGTCTTCATTCTATTGCAATAGAAATGTTTCTGATACAGAATTGTATCTTTTTTTTCAGGAAACCAGGTTGTAATTATATGAGAATGCTGCCACCTACAGTTTGAACGTATTAATGACATCCACTAAAGTAAAAAACAAGTGATTAACGTGTAAATATATTTTTTATATACATTCTTGTGCTTATTACAGTGGTGTGTGTGTGTGTGTGAGAGAGAGAGAGAGAGAGAATTATAATTAAATAATTATATTTTGCACGTAATTTTATTAGCATTTCAGGCAAACGTCCCAAATGAGTCAATGTCATAAAATGAAGTCAGTCCAGCAATCTCACAGACATCTGTTTACATCCACAGATGTCCCTTTAGATTTAGATAAATAAATGAATGAGAGGGCAGCGTTACCAGAGTTGCCCATATACCACAACCACACCATGTTACAACACAGTAGGGCTATTGCAGACGGAAACAATACTGTAGTTACATCGATGTTTCCTGTCGGCTCAATTTTTGAGTGGACTATTGGTATCAATACTTCATTAATAATATACTACTTAGTAAAAAGATGACATTTAAACATATTTAAAATATACTATCTTTATGTTGTTTCTACATTAACTTGGATGTTCAATGTGAAATTGTTACTATAAATATGCGATTAATCTTGATTAATTACAGAAAAATGTGTGATTAATTATTTATTTTAATCGATTGACAGACAGCACTAATGTTTCCGATTTCAATTTAATTTCTAATTTTATAAGTCCCCCCCAGAAAGAGATCGGGACGGCCCCCACCCCATTGGCCCCCTTCAAATTTTCAGTTTGATAATTCGGCCCTCAAATGAAGCTAATTATATAGCCCTGCTCTAATCTGTTAACATGGATGCGGAAAAAAATACGCACTGCAAACTGAGTATGTGTGAAACAGGTGTAACACGATGGCCTGCTCCGTTTGCCGAACAACAATCTCAATGTTTTTTAGGGACAAAAAATATATATATAAATCAATAAATCTGTTTGTTGTTTTTTTCTTGTAAGTAAAGTAAAGGACAAACTAAAAACATTGTAAATATGTTTAGTCATTGTAGTAGTAATGACTGCCTGTTTTTGCAAAAAGAGTTTCATGGCCGGTAAAAAAAAATTTTGGCCGGTAAATTTTATCACGTCACCGGCCATTGGCAGGTGTGGCAAAAAGTTAGTTTTAGGCCCTGCTTATATAGTAATATAAGAACAAATGCATTAAAGGCACAATATGTAATTTTCGCCGCTGGAGGGCGCGCATTCAAAATAAACAAAGAGGCAAAGCTCCGCTCCTTCCGGTCGTGTGTATGTGGGGGGAAAAAGCAGCTCTGTTTTATCATACTAGATACATTTGAAAGTTCTGTTATAATGCTACTGTGTGCGGTCGTCACCGGTCTATTAAAACGCACAACATATTAAAGCGTCTTTGGTGTTTCCATGTTTTCTACAAAACAAAACCGGAAATCGAGGGGTTATGACGTCATTAGCAGGCGACACAATGACACATATGGACACGGTCCGTGTCTCTACTTAAAATTGCTTATTTCTCTGGATTTAAACATTCTTCGAAACATTTGGGATAATGTAAGTACACAAGTCAGCAAATATATAACACTTTTATAGTGGTTTTTGGATATGTTAATAAAAAAATCTTACATATTGTGCCTTTAAGGTTTATTTTCTGTAAAAGAAAAATGTAACTATTTCAGTCTGCATCTGAAACACTTGACTTGTGTCATTTGCGTCTCGTCGCTATGTTTCTTTTGCAAATTTGTACTTTAATTCGAACAATACACGTTCTGGAGTAACTTCGTGTTGGTCTTGGAGTAAATACACCGGATTTACCGATATAAAGTTGGTTCGACGTTTGACGTTGGATATTAGACAGATATTCAGCCGCGAAAAACTTCAATAAATTCTTAGTGGATGAGTATAATTGTATACAAAATGGCTTATCTGAAAAGCATTAAAACGTAGAACTGAACACACATCGCAGTTTATTTGTTTTAATCGTCTTCTATATGTTGAAACGTATACCCTAATAGCACACATACATCTCAGAGACGTCTATTTGACGTCTGCATTTACATCTGGAAGACGTATTTCTTACAGTGTTTGCTCATCTGCAATATATAAAGTCTCTAGCAGCGCTGAGCTAGCGCTTAGGCCAGCTAGGGACCGTCTACAAAGTACATGTAAAGGATAAAACAATGAATGTTTTCCCACCGGAATGTTTTTTACAGTTAACAAAACGAGAGCAAATAGTGCACCAAGCTCTTTGAAAGATATAAAGACAAACACTTATAACGCTCACTTGAATTTAAATAAGAAATATTGTAAACAAGATATGTGATAGTGGTTATTATTGTATTATTACAACATCCATTGGTAAATAAAGACAGCCAAAGCATACTAAATCCTCATCATTAACATGGTTTTGTGAAATATACAATCCAAGAAGGGAAAAAGGGTATCACATTGTACATTATAAGCTATAAGCGATCATCTGACATGATAAACATCACTCCATTTATGGATATAATCGCGGCACAGCACAGTGATCGCTCGTTTGGCATCATGAACGGCTCGAAATGTCAAATCACGTCATAAAGGTATCATTGAAAACCAAAACAGTGATATACATCTCAATAAAGAAGAAATAATCACATATATAACAGCATCATTAAGCTAAACTAACAGAAACAACGGCTGTGGGCATGTCTGGACGTGTGTGTGTGACGCAGTTATAAATAACTCAATA
This sequence comes from Sinocyclocheilus anshuiensis, assembly GCF_001515605.1. Classification (NCBI taxonomy): domain Eukaryota; kingdom Metazoa; phylum Chordata; class Actinopteri; order Cypriniformes; family Cyprinidae; genus Sinocyclocheilus; species Sinocyclocheilus anshuiensis. The sequence continues at coordinate 1,804,695 of NW_015542362.1, read as the reverse complement.
CCGATCTCCATAGACACAAAAATAAAACAAACGGGCTTACTTGTAGGTCAGTGACTAACACCTCAAAGTAACTTGTGCAGGAAATATCAGAAATAAATAGGAATTAACGTCAGCGTTCAACAACAGCAGCGGCTCAACTCACGAGACTACTCAGCCGGATGATGACATACAATATCAGGAGTACTTTTACTGGAGTAATATTTTATTATACGTATCTGTACTTTTACTCAAGTACTTGATTTGTGTACTTCGTGCACCACTGGTTATAAATAACTCAATACCAATCTCCATAGACACAAAAATAAAACAAACGGGCTTACTTGTAGGTCAGTGACTAACACCTCAAAGTAACTTGTGCAGGAAATATCAGAAATAAATAGGAATTAACGTCAGCGTTCAACAACAGCAGCGGCTCAACTCACGAGACTACTCAGCCGGATGATGACATACAATATCAGAATAAAAGCTCTCTCTTAAAGGAGCCTTTACAACAGCCGCCCCAAAGATGAGAATCATCTTTGTAATCAGGAAAGGCGACTCTATGCTGGAGGGTTAGAGACTCCCAGGATCATCTAAAGGCAAGGTTGGTAGGACAACCAGTCGGGCCACTGGTCGGGTATAGATCTGATCCTTGATCTGCACATCTGCTGATCTGATATGACCATCGGGACTGAGATGGGTCTGAATGACTTTACCTACGGGCCATAAACCTCGGGGCAACTGAGGGTCGACAATCATGACGTAGGTATGCACTCGGAGGTCAGGAGGCGAGGCTTGCCATTTCTGCCTGGTCTGCAGACTGGGAAGGTAATCACGGATGAATCGGGACCAGAATTGATCGGCCAAGATCTGAGAATGTCCCCATCTTTTGCGACTTAACATCTCGGATTCTGGGTAAATTATTTGAGGTAAAGATCCATCAGGCCGGCCCATGAGGAGACTACTAGGGGTCACTGGGTCAGCATCGGCCACATCGGAGGACACGTAACCCAAGGGTTTTGAATTAAGGGTAGCCTCGACTTCCAACAAAACTGTCATCAGAACCTCTTCAGGGACAGACTGGGAACCCAGAACGGTGTACAAGGCTGACTTGACAGATCTCACTTCCCTCTCCCAAACTCCACCAAAGTGAGGGGCTGATGGTGGATTAAAGCAGAAGTGGATCTTCTGGCTTGCAAGATGACGCTGCAGGTCAGGAGTTAAGGCAGCATATGCTTTGTGCAACTCCCGCTCGCCTCCACGAAAATTGGTCCCTCGATCTGACCATAACTGCGCTGGGGTGCCTCTCCTAGCAATGAACCTCGAAGGGCCATAAGAAAGGAATCCGTACTCAGGCTAGGGAGTAAGTCTAAGTGTACGGCTCTAGTGGTAAGACACTTAAACAAAACACCCCAACGCTTCTCTGTACGTCTACCAATCTTGATTAGGAAAGGACCGAAGCAATCCATCCCACATGAATGGAAGGCAGGCTTGTGAAGCTGAAGGCGGGCAGAAGGTAGATCAGACATCTGAGGCACGGAAGGCCATAAGCGATCATCTGACATGATAAACATCACTCCATATATGGATATAATCGCGGCACATCACAGTGATCGCTCGTTTGGCATCATGAACAGCTCAAAATGTCAAATCGCGTCATAAAGGTATCATTGAAAACCAAAACAGTGATATACATCTCAATAAAGAAGAAATAATCACATATATAACAGCATCATTAAGCTAAACTAACAGAAACAACGGCTGTGGGCATGTCTGGACGTGTGTGTGTGACGCAGTTATAAATAACTCAATACCGATCTCCATAGACACAAAAATAAAACAAACGGGCTTACTTGTAGGTCAGTGACTAACACCTCAAAGTAACTTGTGCAGGAAATATCAGAAATAAATAGGAATTAACGTCAGCGTTCAACAACAGCAGCGGCTCAACTCACGAGACTACTCAGCCGGATGATGACGTACAATATCAGAATAAAAGCTTTCTCTTAAAGGAGCCTTTACAAGAATCATCTTTGTAATCAGGAAAGGCGACTCTATGCTGGAGGGTTAGAGGCTCCAGGATCATCTAAAGGCAAGGTTGGTAGGACAACCAGTCGGGCCACTGGTCGGGTATAGATCTGATCCTTGATCTGCACATCTGCTGATCTGATATGACCATCGGGACTGAGATGGGTCTGAATGACTTTACCTACGGGCCATAAACCTCGGGGCAACTGAGGGTCGACAATCATGACGTAGGTATGCACTCGGAGGTCAGGAGGCGAGGCTTGCCATTTCTGCCTGGTCTGCAGACTGGGAAGGTAATCACGGATGAATCGGGACCAGAATTGATCGGCCAAGATCTGAGAATGTCTCCATCTTTTGCGACTTAACATCTCGGATTCTGGGTAAATGACTTGAGGTAAAGATCCATCAGGCCGCCCCATGAGGAGACTACTAGGGGTCACTGGATCAGCATCGACCACGTCGGAGGACACGTAACCCAAGGGTTTTGAATTAAGGATAGTCTCGACTTCCAACAAAACTGTCATCAGAACCTCTTCAGGGACAGACTGGGAACCCAGAACGGTGTACAAGGCTGACTTGACAGATCTCACTTCCCTCTCCCAAACTCCACCAAAGTGAGGGGCTGATGGCGGATTAAAACAGAAGTGGATCTTCTGGCTTACAAGATGACACTGCAGGTCAGGAGCTAAGGCAGCATATGCTTCGCGCAACTCCCGCTCGCCTCCACGAAAATTGGTCCCTCGATCCGACCATAACTGCGCTGGGGTGCCTCTCCTAGCAATGAACCTAAGAGCACTGATCGGTAAGCTCCTGGATCTCAGCGATCCTATTGCCAACGAAGACTCTGTAGCGACAGGACTCTGACTTTAACCACTGAAGGACCGTCGTAGAATCTGTCCACAGCACAGTAGACTGGATCGTCAAGGTCAACTCGTTTGCCAGCAACTTTGCAAGCTGGGCTGCGACTAAGCTCCCGCAAAGCTCCAATCTGGGAATGGAGTGTACTCTCTTAGGGGTAACACAGGAACGAGCGATAAGGAAGGAGAGGTAGGTCTGTCCGGCTGGGTTAACAGTACGTAGATAAGCTACGGCTCCGTAGGCTTGCTCAGAGGCATCTGAGTCCGGACATGTATGCTGAAACCGTCGAACAGCTTCACGGCCTCGTAGGATCCAATAATGTCTGCGTATCTCCGCAAACAATCGCTCTGATCCAGGATGATGCAGCTTGTTGTCATAGTGGCGGATGATCAGGCAAGTAACTGGATGTTTGGGGTCTAAGACTACAGGATGGAGAACAGAATCTGCAAGGTCAGCCACTCTCCTCAAACGACCACCCACTCTAATTAAGCCATTAGATGGATCCATCTCAGGGGCCAAGGCGACTAAACGGCTACTAGGTTTCACTGACTTTCCAGATTCTAACAGGTGGTAATCTTCAGGAAAAGATTCCTGTTGGATGCGTTTAAGGACATGGACTTCAGCACGACAATAATCTGTGGATTCTGGAACTATGCCAGAATCTGGTTCACCTTGTAAGTCGATGGCAGTGACCTCCAGCAGGTCTATCCAAGTAGGGTAGTTCCATCTATCAGGGTGGCTACAGTCGGTGGGTGAGGTAGTTACTCCACAAAAGGTAGACTTTCGCAACTCTGCTGGATCTTCACCAGGCTCAGAAGTACGAAGGCATGGCCATTCTCGAGGGTCAAGGAGAAGGAAAGGGGGTCCTTGGGACCACCGGTTCGGGGAAGCAATGTAGGAAAGAGATCTCCCTTTCGTGAGGTTATCGGCAGGGTTATCAGCAGAGCTAACATAATGCCAAGAGCACTGATCGGTAAGCTCCTGGATCTCAGCGATCCTATTGCCAACGAAGACTCTGTAGCGACAGGACTCTGACTTTAACCACTGAAGGACCGTCGTAGAATCTGTCCACAGCACAGTAGACTGGATCGTCAAGGTCAACTCGTTTGCCAGCAACTTTGCAAGCTGGGCTGCGACTAAGCTCCCGCAAAGCTCCAATCTGGGAATGGAGTGTACTCTCTTAGGGGTAACACGGGAACGAGTGATAAGGAAGGAGAGGTAGGTCTGACCGGCGGGGTCAACAGTACGTAGATAAGCTTGCTCAGAGGCATCTGAGAAGATGTGGACCTCGTGAGTAACTCCCTCAGTCCTAACTGCAGGGGGTACATAAGGCCGAGGAAGAGAGACACTAGGAAGGCAGCGAAGTTCTTCTTCCCACTGCATCCAGGAATGGAGAAGATCAGGAGGCAGGTTGGGATCGGAGTAGAGGACGATCTTCAGGCAGGAGGCGAACCTGGTGGAACATCGCCTTTATATCTCCGCTCACCGCTACAGGATGCTCTCGGAAACGAAGGAGGACACCTAACAATGAGGCTCCAAGGGTAGGTCCAGGCAGTAGGTACTTGTTAAGGCTCTGACCACGGTACTGATGGGAACAATTAA
>NW_015542362.1:1766377-1799352 GCF_001515605.1 Sinocyclocheilus anshuiensis | reverse complement strand
TAGGACAACTCAAGGTCACCTACTTGTCTAGCTAAGGCTGCATCCGGCTCAGGCCAAGGCGGCGGAGGAAGATCAGGGAAAGGATCATAATCGACTGCAGGAGTGGATACACGGGGCTTCACTGGAGGACTGGACAACCGCAAAGCCGAGGGCTGCACGGGCGAAAGAGATTGGCCTCTGGCTTGGCTAAGGTCTGCTCGAAGGGACTGCGCTGCGTGAACCAACTCTCGAACTTCTGCACGCACTGCTCTTAACTCTCTCAGGTCAGCTTCGAAGGCGGCACGCTCGTGGCGCAGGTGCTGTAGCTCACTGAGATGGGCAGAAGCACTGGAATCAGCTGCTGAAGGTGAGGAAGGGACTAGCTGAGGGCCCACCGTAGGCTGAGCATGCTGATAACTGGATGTCAGGATCTGTGAGCCATCAGGACGGACACGGTCACCACCAGGAAGGGTAACACATGGCTGAAAGGACATGGACCAGGCTGGAACAGGTGTCTCCACGGTGCGGAAAACATCAGGCTCGGAGATAGGTCTGCATCGAGGAAACTGCACCTCATACTGCTCTAGGTAGGTTGGAGGACGAGTAAGACGCTTAGGGCGAGCGCCGCCAACAATCTCCTCATCAGAGTCCATCATATCAGAAAGGAACACTCATCCGGCTCGAAGGATCACAATGTTGGACACACCCTTTGAAGTTTAAATAGAAGACTGTATTGATTTTAAATTAATTTATTAAAGGTTTGAATGTCAAACTCAGCCAAAACTACTGCAGTATCTTCCTCTAGGGGGCAGTAATACTGGAGACTCTTTGGAAGGTTACGCAAGCTATTCTTGAGTGTCAATAGCGTGACTTCTGCATCTCTTTTCACAACGAAAACAACTGGAGAATGTTCTTTGAGAAATCTGTAACAAGACAGGCTTTAAAGCTGAGGTACAAGATTGTATTTAGTTTAAACTAAATTATGTATTGGTTTAAATGTCTATAATGTGTGTTCTATTATAGTTCTGTGGCTAAAACCACCATCAAAATGTTCTTCTAGGAATCAGTAACAAGACACACCCTTTGGATTTGAGAAAGAAAACTGCATGCATTTTAAATTAATTTATTAGCAGATTTGAATTTAATTCAATAGCATGTATGCTGAATTACAAATGAGAGTAAAACCTGCATGGAAATGCTCTTTTTGGCCCAATTAACAAGACACCTTTGTTAGTTGAAAAAACTGTATGCATTTTAAATTAATTTATAAAAGTTTGAATTTCGAACTCAGTCTTAACAAATGCAACATATTCCTATAGGGGGCAGTGTACTGCACAATCTGTGAAAAGCTTTTTGCTCAATCCTTACATTTCAATAGCTTTTGCTGTGTTGTAGTTTCGCGAATAAAACCAGCATGTAAATGTTGTTCCATGAACCATCGTTAAAGAACTATTGAAGATTTCCGAGGCTGAATCTCTGACAAATGTCAAACGTCGAACCAACTTTATATCGGTACCGGATTTAGGGTTAAATCTACGTTTTTGTCAATAGAAACGGGTTGTAACCAATAATCTATATAATGACTATAATGTTTTTAATAACAATGAAAAACCGTTAGCAGAAAGTCGCTAATATGTAGCCCGGCTAGCTCAGTCGGTAGAGCATGAGACTCTTAATCTCAGGGTCGTGGGTTCGAGCCCCACGTTGGGCGTTACATTTTTGATAGAAACCCTGGTAAAAGATTGACTGGTTAATCTGAAAAAAAAAATATGCAGGAAGGAGAAGATAAAACGCATTTGAACGATCTGGGTGAAGCTGGGTAGAAGTTGTGGCAATAAATAAAAAGGTTTGTTTTGATTGTTAAGATCCTTACAAATCATGGATTTAATATAACTGTTGCTTGTGAAAATAATTTAATGCATTTTTTTCATGTATGAATGATAGCAGTGACAGAGCGCAAATGTACAAAGACTAGAGCTTGTTACTAAGAAAAATAAGAACGTGTAATACTTAAGGTATTTGTATTTGTGGATTTGCTGCTAGCTGCAGAGATGTGCCTAATGAGAATAAACATGATGATTAGAAAATGGTGTGTTTGTGTGTATGAGAGAGCAATTTAGTATTTGCATACCTATTTGTGATCCTAATGTTATAATGCCATTGTAAAAATGTAGTTGTGGTAATGTTATGGTAATTTTGTCAATGTCCAATTTCCTCCTTTCAGATTTACACAAACACAATTTAGCTTATAACCATAAATACAGCTGAGTGGATGGTACTACTAACCCTTAACTGACAAACATTAGTCGATGAAGTATTTATATTTGAAAGGAAGTTCTAGGAGGGCTTTTATGGAAACAGTACTTAAAATGGGCATGAGCTTTGGACCTAAAGCGGTATTATGTTGCGAGTGGCTAAAATATGCAATTATCTGTTTCATTCATTTGACAGTACACTAGAAATTTAAGAGAGTGCTTTTGTTCTAATAATTTATTTAATATGAGCCGGTTCAGATGTGACTGCCTGTGGAGGCTTTTAAAATATATTTTATTTATAGAATGAGCTTCTGCTCTCTGAGCAGAAAATGACTGCTGATTGGTGGCCTGCTGTGTGCCTGATGTCAAATGGCAGGAGAGCTGAAGTGACGTGACATGTGGCCAAGTATGGTGACCCATACTAGGAATTAGTGCTCTGCATTTAAGCCATCCTTAGTGCACACACACACACACACAGCAGTGAACACACACACACCGTGAACACACACCCGGAGCAGTGGGCAGCCATTTATGCTGCAGCGCCCAGGGAGCAGTTGGGGGTTCGGTGCCTTGCTCAAGGTATTGAAGGTGGGAGAGAGTGCTGTACATTCACTCCCCCCACCTACAATCCCTGCCGGTACAAGACTCGAACCCACAACCTTTGGGTTACAAGTCCGACTCTCTAATCATTAGGCCACAACTTCCCTAAGTGTCAGAAATGTCAGAATGGTGCACTATTTGAACTAAGGCTATATGTGGCAAATGTCAGAAACTATTACAAGAAACCAAAACCTGCCAGCCTCAGAAATCCGAAAAAAATCAGATTTAAAATCAGTGTTAAAACCAAAACTATTCAAGCTATTCAAGTGTAAATGTTCCAGTAGGCCTACACAGAACAGTTTTTCTGTTTGCATTGTATTTGATCATGTCTTGTCATGAAACATGTAGATTAAAGTCAAGTATTGTTCAATAATGTTTTTTTTTTGCATATTCTACTGCTTTTTTATTTTTATGCACATACTTTTTTTTCTTCTGGGCTTATCAAAAGAAGCTTATGTCATGTCTGCAAATATCTTATATTTGTTCAGTTGGCTTAGCTTTATTGACTTTTGAAATACAGACAGTCGTGAGTTTCAAGGTGTTGAAACTTCATGCTTCAAATTCCGGTTTTTAATATTCAATAATTGTCAAAACACCAAAAGCATTTTCTCAATTGAATTAACTTCTTCACCTTTGCTCTTCTATGCTGAGGCGGAGATGAAAGAAAATACTCAGAAAGCACACATTTTAACAAAATGCATTCCTCATTTACAAAAAATTATCTCTGTTCTTCTTCCCTTCTTCTCCATTTTCATGAATGTGATTCTGTGTATAGTCAAACTTTCCTGAAATCCAAAGCAGACATAGAATGACAGGCTAAAATACATGCCTTCTAGTTTGACTTTTGATTTTGAAGAGCACTTCTCTTCATCCCCTTTTGCATTGTGCCCCACATTGTTAATATAGTTCACTATTTTCAAAGTGCAATAGTTTATTGAATACATTTAGTGTATTTTAACATGTAACATACTAAAAATAAGATCTAGTGCATTTCATTTGAGTTCATTGGTCTATAATTTCAAACATTTCTCAGCAGTTTAAAACTGTGATTGTCCAAAAATATTCTCACATCGCTGTTTACTGATGACTGAAAAATGTGTTCTTTCAGATAGCTCTCTGACTTCCTGTCAATTCCACATTGTGCAATTCCACATAGTTCCGCATCTCATCACATTTTATATTCCTTTAGTATTTGTTCTTTGAAAGATCTAAATCACAATGACTCGTGGTGACCTGTTGTACTACATGTGTCTGTTGGAGTGCTCCACAAGCACTCACCAAACCTCCCAGTAACTAGAGTTCATCAAAAGCCAGCAAATACAACCAGTCTGTACATGCACATATGCAAACAACAATCTTAGTGTGATGATACTGAGACATCTGTGTCAATCAATGTTGTTCTAAGAAATCAGTCATTCTTAGTGCGGCATTTTAAACATCACAATAACATATGGACGGTACAGTATTAATACTTTATGATTTTTACATTGTAAATCCATTAAAATAATCACTATTGAAATACAGAGCCATAAAATTACATACAATCTCATGCGGGCGGAACTTTTAATTAACAAGCTTTGGCTGAAGTTAATATTATATGTTTTATTAATAATACATTAAGATATGTATCAAAAAGATGAATACTGCCGCTCCTGGTGAGAGTTACATCAGAGTTTCGATCTTGTCTCTTCACCACTGACATCATTTACTGTAAACTATCTGCTATCTGCTATGTAACTTATGCTTATCAGCGCTCCTGTTGTTTATAAGAACAAGGACCGGAGGTGAGTTTATAGTTAAAATACAAAAGGATGGTGATCTTCCGGTGATTTTCAGTTCTTGGGTCACCTGGGATGAACTTTTCTTGCCAAAGAAATAAAATATCCATGGTGATAATAGTCCTGCCTGACATAATTCCCAGCTGTTTGCCAAATGAGACATTTATAACTGCTTTCTGGAGATCAGTAACTAATCATATGATCTTCCAGCAGAAAAAAAAAATGTTGAATGAAACTGTTGAAATTACAAATATCCACTTTTCAGACCCATATGTATTGTAAATGACACAAACACTAAGAAATATACAGTATAGTCCTTATTTAAACAGCTCATGTTTACTCATTCATGTTTCTTAAACATAAAAAAGGTTAAAACAGTGGGTTTCAAAGCTTTTGATGCCAAGGATGCGCAAATTTTTGATGCCCTTTTGTGGGACCCCTTTTCTAATATACAAAGGCAGCTATATAGAAACTCATTTATAATGTGTGAGAAAAAGTATGAACACATTCATGCATCCGGCCTGACCCAGTGTCTCGGGTTGCAGACAGGGAAAACACCTAGACAGATGGCCAGTCCATCACAGAAAGAAAACACATCGTTTCTTATAGCTTTTATTTAGTCATTGTACTGAAGCAAATGATTCATTATTAGAATATTATCTGGAAAATATTATGTTGTATTAAACAGACCATGTATTTTGGTTTTTGTACAGCATAAACTTGAAAACAAACATTTTCAAATAATGTTTTACTTATTTAATTATATTAGATATCATGAAAGTATATGAATAACCCTTCAATCAAAGTAATCTCACATTTTCAAAAGCGTATGATTCACATTTTATCAAGTAAGAGTCATTACAAAGCAATACAATGCAATAAAAAATATTATATATAAAAACACTGGCCAAAAGCACTTCTGCAATGAACACATACAATAATGAAGAGAAAACACAAAGCACCTTTTGAGCAAGTGTGTGACAATAATTCCAATAAAATTCAGCAAAATACGTAATAAAATATCTGTACAAAAGGAGGAACACAAAGACACAGTAGGCAACAAAACTGGTTCAGTGGCATTGCAGAAGAAATCATAATGTTTGTAGCATAGTTTTAGATCTCATTCTGTTACTTACAAGATGTGCTGACTGCTTTAATAACAGAGTGTCAATAATAATAACAAAATGCAAATTCTGAATAGTCAATGTCTGCTTTCTTGCAGAGCAATGTCCGAAAAACATCTATACTAAAACAACTGTCTCATCTGACTCCAGTGGCTCTTGGCTTACAGGTGCTCCATTCTCAAAGTTTCTCCATGGCATGCCGGTATCCAAAACAGGTGGTTTGCATGGCACATCTATGCCCAATTCCTGTGAAGGGGGTGCATTGCATGTTTCAAACAGGACCTCAAATTTATTCTCAGAATCTCCTGGTTCCTGCCAAATCAGCAGTTCATATCTTCCAAAGCGACAGAGCACCTTATCATCAAGCTCAGCTCTTTCGTGGTATCTCAGTTCAGACCCACCGACCATGAGTTTGACCTTCTGGCTCATGTTCTGGATCATGAAGCTCAAGAATGGGCTGCCATCTTTCTTATACACCTGTATGGAGAGCTGTTTTCTGGAGACAGAGGTGTCGTTTAGGGCGAAGATGCAGGTCTGCCCATCACGGCCAAGCCTTAGTGGATCTTCAGCGTCCATTTTGTACGGCTGATTTAGGGGCAGGTTGTGGAAGAGTGGACGGCTGGCTTGGTTAGGGTGGAAGAGATTGATATGAAGACAAGTAAGCAGTTCTTCAGTCTCGAGTTTGCTATTGTCATTCATTCTGTGAAAATATAGGGTCGCGACTTCTGTGGGGTTGAGTTGACTTGTTTACAGTTAAACCTAAGGAAAAACGATAAGAAACAACTCGTTAAGTGTTGGTACACTGAACAGATGTAGCCTATGTTGCAGCAAAACGTATTATTCAGAATTAAAGTGAGAATGCACAGATAACATAGCGAAAAACTTTACGCTGAAGTATAAATACACGTACTAAATAAGTGTTGTACCAGTTTAACAAAACTAAACAGCAGCTTACCTTCAGAACGATAAGCAACTAACGGAGTGCTGTTCTGAAGCGGAGATCGCTTTACTGTGATGAGCTCAACAAACGAAGAGGGAATTGCATCAGAAGCACTGAAATCCACCCCTTCCAGCTCGGGACATGTGACTCTCAAAAACCCCAGAGTTGCGCAACTGACTTCTATGCTTTCGCTATTTGTTTATATTTCAAAAATATTATTTGACCTGGAGATGCCAGGCACGCTTTATTCTCGTTCTGATGAAAAAGAAAAACCCTCTGTTGCGTAGTTGAATGTTAAAACTTAAAGCACTCGCCAGTCTTTGTCTTGTGACATGACATCGGTTTAATGACCAGATAGAAGAGGTGCATAAACATGACCGAGAACACGTTTATGGTCATCATTTACAATGTCTCCAGTCACTCCCCAAAAACGTCCTGACAAAACTGTAACCACAGACAAGTGGATGAGAAATCAATTGCATGTCAGTTTCGTCATCATATAGCAAAATAACAATCTTTTAACGTAATCTACATAATCTTTCCGGGAAGCAGACTCAAACGCGTAAGAAATAAGAATGCGCATATTTCACATTTGTTTTTGTTCAGCTTTCAGTGGGCTCTGGAACAGCGTGCTTTATCTAAAATTTTAAAACTATAAAAGTAATACATGCATTCATGAATGCATACATGAATCAAAGTTTAAACACTTAAGTGAAAACGGATATCAAATCTAAACATGCTAAACAATTAAACATTAGCCTATATATCTTTTTGCTTAAAGGGGTACATATGATGCTTTTTTAAAGATCATTATTTTGTGTATTTGGTGTAACAGAATATGTTGACATGCTTTAATGTTCAAAAAACATTATTTTTCTGTAACACTCCAAAGAGAAAGGAAAACTTGAAATCGCATCATTTGACCCCTTTATAAGGGCGGATCTCAATAATCTTGTGTGGTGCGTTACCGCAACCTACTGGTAGAATGAACCAGAGACAGCTACCTCGTGCTAAAAACATCTTTATATTGTGTTTTTATATCCTCCTGAGAACCAGAAATAAAAAGCTTTGTGAATTTATAACAGGAAGTCATATTTTGATTTGAAACCCCATAACATTTTCCTGAGATATTGATTTATGACAAACAATTTGAAAATTAATCAGATTTAAATTTTAATTAAAAATATGATCATATTTCCATAAGGATGTACAATTTTATCACTAAATTAATGTCAGACATTTTTAAAAACCAAGGAGAGGGAGTGGCCATGGTGAAACATCCAATCATTTAGTATCTCTGGAAAGCCCTGAATGTGCTCTGTACAGGACATCCAGACTTAAAACTGTGATATGTGAGGTCTCAGAGAAATTCACTAAATTATAATGTCCACTACAGAGGCAAAAACTCCATAGCTGGGTCTCAGGAGGATATATATATAGCCTATTCGCACATCTTTATTTCTGAATAATTAAATTCCATATATAGCTGTAGTAATAGTGATTTAAAAGCCCAAGTGACATGCAGACTTTGTTTTGTGGAAAACACTAGAAGCAGAAAGACTTGTCTGAGTGGCATGTGAGATAAGGTGTTGTTTGGGAGACCTGTATCTCCAGCAGAATAAAGTTTCTTGTGGTTGGCAGCTAAAAGAATTATGAGATTTTCTTGTTATTTCTGTTTTCATTAGAATTCCCAAACTCTCCTTTCTTCCACACCACTCCCACCAAAACATAAACTTGATTCTTCACTGTTAGATGTGTTGATAAATGTTTACCCAAGAAGCTGATTCTACTTTCCAATAATGCTATCAATTTCGATGCATTTCTTTTTCATTTATTGATTTATTTTCTGCTGCTATGCAATATTTAAATCTCGATTTCATCCCTTGCAGTACTATCTGCTTCCATATTCCACCTCCACTCCCATAGTGCACAAAAAATCACAGTAAATTCACTTTTCATCCATTCAGAACAGTTTCTTTTTTTATTATTAATTAATGCCAAGGTATAAAAAATATTCAGAACAGTTTCTTTTTAACGTTCCACAATCCTAACTTGTCACGTTCCGCGTGATCCATATACTTGTATTTGATTGGTTTATTCAACCTTGTGGGCGGGACTGAGGAAGTATATTATTGAATGACCCACTCTCTTCCTCATTGTGGTTAGAAACAGGCGGTGAGTATTGTTTTTTTTTGTTCTTTGACCGTTATAACGCCAGTACTAAAATAAATGTTTAGCACGCGACATTAAATCACTTTTGATATAAGCAGCTTTAGTATGGTGTGTAAAAACTCTGTTAATCGGCTACATGTAAAAGTAGTACATACGTGTTTATCTCGGCGCGCAACGGCTACTAAGCTAACGTTAGCTTATTCAAACTTAGCGACAGAAACGTTTTCTCTCAAGGCGATGAGCACGTGAATCGACGATTACTTGCTATATTCTTGTTCTCGTGATTTTACGAACATAAGCACTTTACAGAATACGCCGTGAATAAACTGAATGTTTGTGGTGGTTTTATAGTCCGCTACGATTGAGTAACGTTAACCACACGAGGCCGTGGCGTATATAAGAACGTGTGAGGAGAAATCTTGCTTTCTTGGTACGAAACTTTGATTAAGTTCTGCTTAACGTAATTACGTTTTATTTTGTCGTATTTATTGTGTATGTAGGGGGAAATAAAATGTAAAGTATTTTCATAAACCGGTGTGACTTGATTGGCTTCTCAGGAAATTCAAGGTGTAAGCTTAAGATTTCAGTTTAGCACCAGGCGTGGTTTCGTGTTCTCATTCCTTTGCGTTGATTTGCGAAAAGCCATTACAATAACCATAATAAATTGTTTTTGCATTGATGGCAACTCATTGACGTGTATCTCGTCACAGTGTGTTTCAGGCTCTGCATAACATTAGCAAAGATGGTGAAGATCTTCGTTGGGAACCTGCCTCCACAGGCAGAAGCAGAGGAAATAAAGTCTCTGTTTACTCAATATGGAGCGGTCACTGAGTGTGCCATTATCAAGAACTTTGCCTTTGTCCACATGGATGATCGCAAAAGTGCAACAAAGGCGATCCGAAACCTTCATTTATACAAGCTGCATGGAACGCCCATCAACGTCGAAGCGAGTCGGGGCAAAAACCAGGGCCCGGTGAAGCTTCATGTTGCCAATGTGGAGAAAGGAGCAGATGAAGAGCTCAGAGAGCTGTTTGAAGAGTACGGCACAGTTACCGAATGCGCAGTCATTAAGAACTTTGCCTTCGTACACATGAGCAATTCCGATGAGGCCATAGATGCCATCAAGGGGTTGGACAATGCTGAATTCCAAGGTAAAAAATCCAGTCTTGTCACTCTCTTACAGATCCTTTTGCATGTTTATCACATTTGCTAATATGAACTGTTTTTACACTTGCAGGCAAACGAATTCATGTGCAGATTTCAAAGAGTCGACCAAGGGGCGAGGAGGAAGACTATGGCCCCCCAGACAGTGGATACTGGCCACCCCGTTTCCCTGGTGACCGTCCTGAGCCCCCTGGTTATCCTAGGGGTCGCTTCGGCTATCCCCCTGGTCCCCCTCATCCCCCTCCTCCACCACCACCCATGCCTCCCAGACACCCCCCATACCCAGAGCGTGCAGCACCGGCATACGAGCGCGAACGCGGTGTGGTCGACTATTACGAGAAGTACCGCGCTCACCCTTACGGTGCCGCCTCATATGAGGACCGGCGTCCAGGTGCCATCCCCCCTCCGCCCCCGTCATCCGGCATTATGAGAGAGAGATTGGCTGGCAATGGCCTCGACCCCTATGAGCGACGCCCCCTTCCACCCCCGCCATCCTCGTACTACGCACGAGACCGCAGTCCCATCAGACGTGCTCCTCCTACCCCTCAGACACCCGCCGGGAATGGTTACTCATTCGAGCGATCTCGTCTCTCCCCTCTCTCCATGTCTCGGACCCCGATGTACAGCATGCCTCGGGCCAGAGACCCCTATGCTGACAGGGCGGCGCCGCCTCCACCACCTGCGCGCTACTCGTATTAAAGTGCACCACTACGCTTTTGTAATCCAAGGTGAGAATAGGTCCCGCAAGCCAAATAATATAGAACCCAGAATGTACATACATACGCTGCTCTGCGTGTGTAATTGATGTGCAAGTAGCAGTAACGTAAACTTTGTATCAAAGTGCCTGGGTCGTAAATTTTTAATGGCCTTATGGTCTTTTAAATAGCACTGCTCGATGAACGCTAAACTTCGTATCGAAGTGTTTAGATGGTAAATTCTGCTGGTAAATTAAATTCACTTCGCATAAATCAAACAGACTTCATATAAATCTTTATTTTAACTTAGCTTGTCGATTCAGTAATCCCAGATGGCACTGCAGCCGTTTGACTCATGTGGTTTGCTCTCTTTCCAGGTGTAAATTATTCAACAAGATTGTCGTCGTCGTCTCCAGGTGCACATGCCGCGATACGTCTTTGCCTGCCAGAGCGCGTTTCGTTCGCCTGCGCACCATAGTGGAAGAGTTCTGTTGCGGACTGCACATTCTATAAAACTACCGCTTTTACACGCATAAAATCGTCCTCATGCTAAATTGTCAACTCTGCTTTATTTTATTTTTTGCCTTGTTTTGATTGTTTAACATTTGATAGGTGAGAGAGGCACTAAGCCAGAGCACGTCAATTAGGTTAACTTGGTGGTTTGGTAAAGACTATGAAAGGAACGCATATTCAAAATTCTTCTTTCAAAGAACACTTCAATGTATCTCACTGTACATTTTTACCTTTAAAATCTGGAATGAGCTTATCGTTTGTTATTAAACTACTGTAACAAGCGCTATTCCATAACTTTGATTTTGAACCAAAAATTCATTTGTGTAAAGCTTTTTTTTTTCTTTTTTTTTTTCCTCACCCCCTCTTTTTTCCCCCTCTCTAAGCTATTTGTTAAAGTGCGGCATGCAAGTAAAAATACATTCTCCGCAGCAATAAAACCTTTCCGTCTACTGGGTTTATTGAAATTGTGCTGTAGTGTGGATTTTAGTTGCAGAGTATCGAAGTTAAAGGACTTTGTATAATTTTCTTTCATAGGAACACTTGAAAGTTTTAATAAAAAGACTGGAACTTGGTCCGTCGTTTTGCTTTTCTTGCTAACCTTTTAAACTCGGCATGCCTAAATAGGCATAAAAGTAACTATACTAGACATGTATTCGAATTAAAACCCATAACATCATGCTACCTAGTTTAAGAGTATCACAGAGAATGGAACTGCTTCTGCGGCGAAATGAAAGCGATTATACCATCACTTCGTCTTCAAGGCTATTCTTTTGCTCTAAACCACTGGCGTCTCAATATTCCTGGTCTGTGTCCAAATAATCCTATCGTTTTGATTAATTAAGTGGATAGACTTCCCAATGTTTTCTTAAACAATCAGTGGTCCTTTTAAAGTTTGATTATGCCAGGTAAGTCACTTGATGCATTTGGTTTCTTTACCACTCAGCATGCCTTTCACTACTTAATTGTTTCAAGGTATAGCTTTAGTACACCGACTGCATATGTGTCTCAATGAAATGTATTTGGGTCCATATGTTTTCCTCATGCAAGTGATGATATACTTTAGGATGAACTCATGCTTGAGGGTAAGTTTTTATGTTAACTTATGCATTTCCCCCTTTCTCTTAGTTCTGTATTTATTTTACAATAAAATGTTGTTATGGCTGTTAGTTCATTTATTTGTGGGACACCAAATGCATGTGCCTCTTTTGGCAATGATCTCAACATAAGTTTTATTTATTTTCCATTTAAGGTGAATGCACTTTCAATAAACCAATAAAACATTTTCCCCCTCTGCCCAGACTACGTTTTGGTGGTTATTTTTTAAGAATATGGCAGTTGTGTATTAAGGTATAAGTGTGTATGTATGCATGTATACAATGTATGTATAGAAGTAAAACGTTTAACACTAATATGTGTGTATATATTTACAAAGTTTATATATATATATATATATGTGTGTGTGTGTGTGTGTGTGTGTGTGTGTGTGTGTGTGTTTTTAATATATAGATATAGTTATAAAAATGTCTATAAAAAAAGTTTAAAACGCATTTACATTGCTTAATCTTTATAATATAGGGCTAAACTGCCAAATGTGTTAGAACATGTGAAAGTATTTGAAATGGTGACTTTACATTTAAAGCAACCAAGCTATTTTAACACCTACTGGATCACTCCTGGCCTTGCATAAAAATTGTCCCTTTTTTTTTTTTTCTTGATTGAACTTTCAAAATGTAACATATTCTCGAGATTTCTCAATTGTTCCATTTTGTGAGGACGAACAGAAACAGCAATAACTTAATAAATTGAAAAAAAAAACAAAGGAAGAAGTTCAAATTAAAGGGTATCACAGACAAGTTAAATTAACAGAAATTTCGTTCTTCGGGCTTTTTGGTTTGAAAAAAAAAACAATTAAGTAAACTTTAAAGGGTTGTTTAAAGTTATTCTTATAATGTTTTGCGTTATTCCATTTGGTCTGATGAATGTAAAATTTCCCTAACAGCAATATCCATAGATTGTGTTTTGTTTTAATAAAAAGGCAAAAAGATTAAAGCTAATTGAATGTTTCGTTATGTACGTTGTACTGTTACTAGTAATCCATCACAGTACGTAATTAGTTGTAAATAATTAATTACAGTATTTAGCTATATTTGTGCCTCAATAATATGGAAGCATATAGGTAGCGAAATTCAATTTAAAATGCAATAATGGAAAATGTAAATTTAAATACAGAAATACAATGCCATTTTGCATATTGCATTTTAAATTGAATTTCACTACCTATATGCTTCCATACAATAATAATGATTGGGCGTTCATTTTTATCTTATTTGAAATATGCTAATGATTTAAACACTGTCTAAATGGCCAGTAAAAGCCCTATACTCTGGTGAAAGCGTGTTGGGTTTTTGGTTTATTCGTGGACAGGAAGTGCTGTCGGTGACGGCGGGCGACTCCATTTTAGGCTTCATTCATCTTCGCAGCCAGTGATATTACGTGCTCGCTACGGTAAGGCAATGCTGTTCCTACATAACTCTTTTGATTACTTTACATGAGTGCTACTGTTTAGATGTTACATTAAGGTAATGAAGTCTGGCGTAGTACTGTAATATAATAGCATGTTTCTTAATAAGGCGACGTTTACCTTGGGTAACTTTATGTAGTCGTGCTAACTTAGCTTAGCATTACACAGTCGAAACCATTGGCCTACAGCTCTGAAAACTCCACCAACGCTCATCGGTCGTACTTAATCGTGTATCGGGCATTAAAAACACACTTGAATGATGACCAATAAAACTTAAGGGAATTAATACGTTGGGTGTGGTGGTCACGCGGATACGTGGCCTAGCAACGCGAGATAATTCATCTGCGCCATAAAGTCCAAGAACTGAACCTGGTCGTCTACTTTAAGCACTCAACGCACTTTCATCCGATCAGTGAGTGTCATACACAGCATATTTAATGCGGAGTTGTGCGTAAATCATTCTGGCCAGAAGCCACAAAATCGAAACTAAAACCTCTGATAGGATTAAGATGTCTATGGTTTTGTAAGCCAACACAGCAGTAATGTAGGAATCAATCATCTGTTGATATAACGTGCATTTCGCAACTATGCTCCCTCTGTCCAGGAAAAAACGACAATAAAGATGGTTAAGATCTTTGTTGGCAACCTATCCTCAAGCACGACCGCGGAAGATCTGCGCTCTCTTTTTTCTGAATATGGCAAAGTAAAAGAGTGTGACGTCCTGAAAAATTATGGCTTTGTGCACATGGAAGGTAAGCAGGAGGCCGAAGAGGCTATCCGCAAACTCCACCATCACGAGATGAACGGTCAAGCCATAAATGTGGAGATGAGCAAGGGGAAGCCCAGGGGCTCCACCAAACTGCATGTGAACAACATAAGCAGTGGCTGCACCAATCAGGAGCTCCGGGCCAAGTTTGAGGAGTATGGCCCTGTGGTTGAGTGTGACATAGTGAAGGACTATGCCTTTGTTCACATGGAGAGAATGGAGGATGCCATGGAGGTCATCAGTGGGCTGGATAACACGACCTTCCAAGGTGAACATTAACCTCGAAACGACGAAATCCATGGTTACCCAAGGTTGCATTTTACTCCTTAGATTTTTTTTTTTAGAATGGGAAGAATGTTCTACTCCTTTTTCAGTTCTTTGTAATTGCTAAAGAGAATTCATTTTCTAGATAATTGGCAGTAGACAGATATATTAATATTTAAAGGATAGTTCATCCAAAAATCTGTTCACTTTCATGTTGTTCCAAAACTCACAAGATTTTCGTTTATCTTGGAAACACAAATTCAATTTTACATTTACATGTCATTAGTCATATCCAAAGTGACATACAAGTGATGACAATAGAAGCAATCAAACAAAAGAGCAATGATATGCAAGTGGTATGACCATTCTCTGTTAGCCTGACGCAGCACACGTAGCAAGGTTTTATTTATATATATTTCTTATATATAAATGGAGATTTCTGCCCCTCCATTGAAAGTTCATGTAACCAAAACTTTGCTGATTTAAAAAGTTAATGATAAACATTGTAAGCACACATGCATAGAGCACATTTAATATGGTTAATAGGCTTTCAGTGGAGGAACAAAAATCTCAGAAGTTTCTTTAAAATATCCTAATTTGTGTTTCGAAGATGAACAAAAGTTTTATGGGTTTGGATCGACATGACTGCAAGTAAACAATGGCAGAATTTAAATTTTTGGGCAACCTGACCCTTTAAGTGCTCTGTGACTATCGTGATGCAATAATTCTCTTTTAAAATGACGGTTTACGTGAGCGGAAGAAAGTTTTACATTGTCTTGCGTGTGTTCTCTTCCTCCCACAAGGCAAGCTGATCAAAGTACAACTTTCCACAAGTCGCCTCCGTACAGCACCCGGCATGGGAGACCAAACTGGCTGTTACGTCTGCGGAGAACCAGGCCATTGGTCCAAAGATTGCGGACGTGGCCAAAATGGAAGCTATGGCGGAGGCATGGGGGGATTTCCCGGCGGTAGAGGCCCCCCAAGGAGCGCCCCGAGTTACGGCATGGGTGGCCCTGGAGGTCTTCCTAGTAGAGGTTACCCAGCAGGGCCGCTCCCCCCTCCCCCACCCATGAGCCGGCGTCCCAGCTACGGCGAGTACAGCGTGGATGCTCGAGAACGGTACCCAAGCAGGCCGCCGAGCGCCTATCCCGAGAGGTCGTCCGCATATGAGCGAGAACGCTACGGAAGCATTGACTATTACGAGAAGTATCGGGCTCGTCCGGCTGGCTCTAGCTTCTTCGAGGAGAGTAGGCCTCTCTCTATTCCCCCTCCTCCTCCCCCTCCCTCTTCTTCCTCTCTCTCAAGGATGCGGTTGGCTCCTCCCAGCCTCGATCCCTATGAGCGACGCCCTCTGGCGCCTCCCACGGCATCGGCGTACTTCTCGCGGGACCGTAGCCCAATCAGACGTGTGGGCGCCGGTTCGGAAGGATACTCGTACGAGCGCTCGCGACTTTCCCCGGTCTCAAGGAGCTCATCGACTTACGCCGTGCCGCGGGCCAGAGAGAACTACACCGAGCGGGTTCGATACGCATACTAAGCCCACACACATGCTAAGGTGAGCGATAGTGGGTCGTTAACTTTGATGACTCAGATGAGATGTCAGCGTGATCTGTTCTAAAGCGTAAGTCGTTTCGAGTACAGTAGTAAGCGGAGCCGCTTTGCTCGGGTTAAAAAGTACAAAAGTCAGAAAGTAATGCCTATCGAATGTTTCATCTCACAAATTTGTTCCTTTTTTTTTTCTTTTAGGTGTTGTCAAGTGAAGAGACTTCCCCTCCACCTATATGACTTTGCCTCAATCAGACGCTCCATCGGATTTCAAAGATGCAGGATTGGATAGGCACATTGATCACAATGCTTATTAGATCTGCGTGTTAATGTTTTACCCATAATGCACAAACTGCTGTTTAATTTCCCTTTCCAAAGGAGACATCTGTGTATGATTGCAAGAAGTGATTTTGGTTTTTGCTTTGCTTTTCGCTTGCATCCAGAGGTAAGGTGGGGTGTCTAATGTCAGCGTAATCTTAACTATTAACTGCAATTAAACAGACACTTTGTGAGATTTTAAATTGTACTTTCGTCTCTTAATTTCCCCCAGTCAAGTTGTGATCCACTATTTACTCTTTTTTTTTTTTTTTTTTTTTTTTTAATGCTCCAAGACTTTTCTGGATCTGTCGGGTTGGTTTACCACTTAATTTCTTTGATTTAAGTTCTGTGAGGACAATCTGGTTATGTTTCTTCTGGCGATAATGCCAGTTTTGTTTTTAGGGAGGAGTGGCAATCTATAATTAATCCTGTGGCTGCAAAAAGCTTTATGGGAAAACAAACTCTAAAATTCAACATTCCAACATTCTTTTTTTTATTTGCTACAGGTGATTGGTATATACAAACTCTTCAGATTTGAATTGTACTTGCTTGTTGAATTGTGTTGTATCTAATTGGTGCATTCAACAGGATGGTCAACTTGTTTTCTTACCAGTGTCTGAGTTTTTGTGATTTGGAAGCTTGGATAAGAATTTTGAGCTTGTTTTGATTGTTTACCCCCTCTAACCGATGTGCTAGTCCTTTAAATATGATTTGAGATACAACCTAAATAGTTGGGCAGCTTTCAGTGGGATGCACACTGTTTTCTGTTCTGTACACCCCAATGACTTTATGGCAGGAGATCTTTACATCGTAAGAAGATTCACCTAGATGGAAAGGTGGACTGTACATGTGAGTGAATTGGAAATTTGCATTAGATGTGCTGACCAGCTCCCACTCAGGGCTTTATTCACCTTTTGAGACTGCTAGCGTTTACTGGCGATTCTTCTTTATGGGTGCCTTGGGAAGCTCTGTGAAAATGTTTATAAATTAGATTTTCTGTAGTTTGTATATTTCCTACAGAAGTCAGGAGTGTGTTTTATCAATTATCTTTTGTAATAAACCAGTATTTTGGTGACAAAAAATATCTGTCTGTCTTTAATAATAGAATCCTCTCTTTATACATTATTATCATTCAATTAAATGGATCTTCTGAGTTGTTTTTGGTACTTTAATGCTTTATTACACGATCTATCTGGCCACGTGGTGCTTTGAAATCTCCGAAAACTCCAGTTGCACGCTATTACAGCGGACTTCGAGAGTGGAGAAAAGAAAAGGGCATGGGCAGTGTTAACACCATGCAACGCTATTCTCCAGCCAGCCTCGCCGTATGCGACGCAACAGTGACGCCATTTCATCTCGCGCCGGCTCCTGCTCCTGCAAGCATCGTGAAAAGGTATGAAAAACATCCTTTGTTCTGGATCAAAATAGCCCAGTGTTCTCTTGACTGAACGGCTAATCTCTAATCTTACGTTTCCTATATTTTGTCGTGATGTTTCATTCGTTCCCCACAGTGTTTCTGCCCGTATTCCCGGTTAGCTAGCTGTTGCAGGGCTAGATGGACTGTAAGCTAACTTGATTATTATAATATATGCAGTACGAATGCTTTGGATTCTTTACTTATTGATACGACGCTTACTTGTTGTATCGATATTCTTAGATGTTGAGGTGTTGCTGGCTCGCGCGGGTCATAAATCAATGCATAGCAAGTGTAGCTTTTTGTCCATTGTCCTCTACTGGTGATGGGAAGCCCGCCTTGTTTCGCGAGTCGATTCTTTCGAACAATTCAGTTTCGCTGACATTCCGATGTGGCATGATTGTACATGCTCTAACATATTTGAATTGTTTTTTTTTTTTGGTAACTGATATCCAATCCCTGCGTCCCGATGTGCATACTATCTGCCCTAAATAGTATTGGCAATTACTAATATCACATAGAATTTAGGATGGATAGTATGCACATTGGGACGCAGGCATTCAGTTAGTTTCATTTTTGCCCCCAAAAAATCCTCATCGGTTTTCAGTTCAGAATCGGACATGTCCAAAAGATACGATCTGTTCGATTGTTGATTTGAGAGACTCTCGGACCATTTTAAATTTCGATTCATTTAAAGGTTCGATTCAAAAGAAGACTTATTTAAAAATTAGACATTACTGTTGTCCTGTTTTGCGATAAGAATGCGCACGTTTATAAAGTTTTCCTTCATATGTATTTCATATGTTTTATTGTCTAATATAAGCAGGAGGATATTTTGTATATGTATTGTTTAATTGAAGTCTGCCTTTGTTCTGGCATCACAGAATTGCATGTAGCTTACCTGTCTTTTAAGACATATCCTGCAGTGTCGTAATATTATGTATTTTTTTTTCTAGCAACAGGGCCTGAACGTTGACTTTACATTACTAAAATGGTAAAAATCTTTGTTGGAAACCTTTCGCCGAACACTACGGCTGAGGAGATCCGTTCCCTCTTCTCTCAGTATGGCAAAATATCTGAGTGTGACATTGTGAAAAACTTTGGCTTTGTGCACATGGATGACAAAGCAGAGGCAGATGAAGCCATTCGAAATCTTCACCATTACATGCTGAACGGTTTGGCCATGAATGTGGAGATGAGCAAAGGGAAGCCCAAGGCCTCTACAAAACTTCACGTCGGAAACATCAGCAGTAGCTGCACCAACCAAGAACTCAGGGCCAAGTTTGAGGAGTATGGTCCTGTGGTGGAGTGTGACATAGTGAAAGACTATGCATTTGTTCACATGGAGCGAGTGGAAGATGCTATGGAGGCCATCAGTGGCTTGGACAACACAGCATTTCAAGGTGAACAAGTATGGTCCTTTTAGCTCAATTTTATCTTATGTTTGTTCCAAAAGTGAGCCTCGTTACAGGTTGGTAAGTAGAAAAATTGGTAAGTGATAAGTGGAGGAAACTTCGATTTCTACTGTTAGTTTATTATATGGAGGTCAATAGAGGATGTCAACTGAGCTGATCAGTTCTTCATTGAAATTATTTTCATCCTAAAAAGCAAGGGAAATCGTGCAAGTTCTTTTCTCGAAGTGAGACTTTTCATGAGCAGAAATTTTTGTAATGTTAAAGATACACTTCAAGTCAACATTAAAATAAAAACTGAGCCTATTTGCTTGAACAACATATTTTATGCACAAAATATTAGAACCATATTAGTTATGGATATTTTTTGTGAATGTCGGCATAAGGTGCTGTGCTGTGTGCGTTAAAAATATTAAATTAATTTATTGAAAAAAAAAAGTACAACAACCTTTATTTGTTACTTAAATGCAACAAATAAATATGCTGTACAAAATACAAACACTGTTTTATAGTAACATAGTAATTACTCAAAGACTATTGGCAACTCTTTGAGATCTGTATTATTAGAATGACTTCATTTTGCTTATTCAATCCACATACTTATTATATTTATCCATCTTTCTTTCAAACTTTACGTTATAAAGTTATGATCCTAAATGCAATCATAGTGTACAAAAATTATTTTAGTTGTTAGTGTTTTATTAGTGTTTCTAAGAAATTTAATAGAAAGTATAATGACTGCCTTTTATCAATTATCAGCCATAATGTTTTTTTTTTTATCTTTCGCTCTGAAATGCGTCAGATTACAGAAGTAAGTGGGTTGCGAACAGTGTTTAACGTTGACATTCAATTATAATTGAACTCTAATAGTGGCGATTTTCATTTGAAAAATTCTGGCCGTGTTTTTGTCGATAAATGTGTTGAAACGTAGCGTGAAACCTAAGTTTATGGCTGCTTTGACCTTCTGAACGTTTGATCCGTGTGCATGCTAAAAAGTAAAATAGAAATATCATGGCAAATTCTTTCTTTTCCTTAAGGCAAACTGATGAGCGTGAAGCTTTCGACTAGCCGCCTGCGTACCGCGCCGGGAATGGGAGAGAGAACGGGTTGTTATCGGTGCGGGCAGGAAGGCCACTGGTCCAAAGAATGCCCAAATGACCAGAACGGCTCCTACAGAGAGGGCCCAGGCTCGGCAGGATATGGGCCCCTCAGGTTCGGTGCGGGTGGCGAACGTGGTGGCCGGGGGTTTCATCGTGGCTACAGTGGCGAGCCGGCCTTCGGTGGCAACTTTTCACATGGCTTCTCCAGGGGAGCAGGGTACGGCGTCCCAGGGTATGGAAGGGGCGCGGGTTTTGAGAGCGCAATGAGTTACGGTATGCCAGCGGGCTACAGCATTGGTGCGGATAATAGCATGGCCCCCGCGTACGGCAGTGAGGCTGCGTATGGGAGCAGTGGCGTGGCCTATGGCGGTGCGATGCCTGCGTACCCAATACGCCGACCGCCCTATGAGGAAAGAGATCCGTACGGGGTGGTGGACTTCTACGAGAAATATCGGGCACGTCCGTACGGAGCAAGTTATTTCGAAGATAGACGCGCGGTTCCACCTCCTGTCCCTCCTCCCCCATCCTCCTCAGCGATCGTGAGAGAGCGCCTGTCCTCCTCTAACCATGACCCATATGAGCGCCATCCCCTTCCCCCTCCTCCGGCTCCCACCTCTTCATACTATGTCCGCGAGCGGAGCCCGATCCGGCGAGCTCCCCTAGAGGCGGAGGGATATGCGTACGAGCGGTCGCGCCTCTCTCCTGTCTCTTCGCTTCCCAGGAGCTCTGCGTATGACATACCGCGGGATCCATATGCCGCTACTCGCTATGCTTACTAGCCTAATACCTGTGCGCACTCAGGTGAGATCTTTTTAGAATTACAAAAAGTTAGAGCTAAGTTTGATCAAACGGAAAGCAGTTTTAGGGGGATTTTTGTTAAAGGGATATTGGTTCTTCTCCAGTAACTGAAAATTCTGGCATCACTTGCTCAACCTCAGCTTCTTTTGTGGTCTATAGGGAAAAAGGTCATACAGGTTTGGAACAACATGAGGGTGAGTAAATGATGACAGAATTTTCATTTTTGGGTGAACTATGCCTTTAAAGTTCTGTCTTTCATACGGCAGTCAAGTATTGTTAACAATGTTTGATTTACTGTCATTGATGATCTGCAAATTTTGCAAGGTCCTGCTTAACATATCCTCATTATAATCTCATGGATATTTTGGTTACACATCCAATATATTCATAAATACAAGCAGGCAAAGATTGACATTGTTATTTTTAGCCAGATTTGTCAAATTGAAGCACATGATTACTTCCTGTTACCTAATAAAAAGTGTCTTATCACAATTCATGTTGTCGGTTTTGGGCACATGGAAGTCCACAGAATAGATAACTGAATGACTGACATGATTTTATGATACTCTTTTCTTTTTGCAGGTGTTTCTTGGTTGCTCATGGATCATTTTAGAGGTTGTGATGCATCCTGTTTTGCCTGGGTCAAGGACAGTACAGATGGCCCACTTCCTGGCACTAAACTCCTTTTGTCGTTTTAACAAACTTGATGTAGCTGTTTTTTTTTATTTGATTGTCAATACAAATATGTGCGAGTATTTTCTTCTCGTTAATAAAAGTTAAAACAAAATCTCTTCTTTTTCTGTGTAAATTTACGTTTACATTTATGCATTTAGCAGACGCCAAAGCGACTTGTGTATTCAGGCTATACTTTTTTTTTCTTTTTTTTTTTAAACCAGTATGTGTATTCCCTGGGAATTGAACCCATGACCTTTTGTGCTGCTGACACAATGCTCTACCACTGAGCCACAGGAACACTTTATGGAAAATGGTGGAGATTTCATTTTTTCTCAATTAAAATTTTTGCACAATAACATTTTCTGTCTCTTAGTTCACTCACTATGGCAGGGAGAGCTCTTGGCAGCATACATGCACAATATTTCACTTGTTTTTCCTAACCTTTTCTAACCATCTGTTTACCCCGTTTCCTGTGATTCAGCACTATCAGCACTCCTGACTCTTACTCCTCTTCAACATTTTTCCAGTTTTATACAATGCTGAATCGACTTATATCCTTGTGTATGCAATATTTTAAAATATAATTATGATAATGAAAATAATTTATAAAAATAATTTCTTCCGCACACATGGGCACACACTATTACAGATAACTTTCAAAGAGACGGTGTCCAATTCATCTGCTTTAGATTTCTCCTTGCACTGCTTTTTTATTCAAAGCCTCTGCCCCTACCATAAAGATAAAGAGGTTTACAGATAAAATGGACCAAGCACAGGCTACAAATGCTTGTGTACTATTCAAATAGAATTTGTTCTATTTGACCTCTTCTTCAAGTTAAAGGGGTCATATGATTTTGATAAAGAATGTCTCTTTGGATTTGAGACTTTAGTCTTTGCAACTTCAGGGATCTTATCTATGCACAATCAGCTTGTAACACTCCAAAGAGAAAGGAAAACTTGAAATCGCATCATATGACCCCTTTAAATGTATTAAATATATATAATCTCAGATTAGTCATGCTGTACTCAAGATGGTGTTATTTAACCAGCCATTCAATAACTTTTGGTGTTTTGTGAAAAGTGATGGTAAGTTAAATATGAAATATTATTCTATGTGTGAATGTGTAAATAATATCTGTTAGATTCTCAAATTTATGATTCTTCTACTTGTTGTAAATATAAAGGATATTTACATGCATATTTACATGCAGTTTACTGATTTGAATATCAACAATCATAGAAGATTATTACAATTTATTACATTTATACAAACTAAAGAGAGTATTTTAAAACTACTGTTCATATAAAAATGTGTCTTAAAACATGCTGTCTTTTCATGCAACTATGTACATATTTTAGTACAAACAACATATACATCTCACAACAGTTATGGGGAAAAAATGAAAACGGGTATACAGAAAAAAAGTGAATTTACATAGAAGAGAAAAAAAATTATATATATGCCAGGGATAAAAAATTAAAACATTTAATAAACCAAATTAAAGTGACATAATGCTTCATAGTGTCTTTTTAGCTTTTCTGTTTCTAATATTGTGCAAAGTAGTACCATATTGTTTTATTTCCTTTATAAAATGTTAACAATTTGTCTTAGCTTTAGCCCATTTCTTTACATGAATATGATATTTTCAAAGTAAAACAATTATCTTGTACAAAAACAAATATGACATCATACATTTCTATTTGTAATAATGTTCCAAACATCATAGAAATTAAGTTAGAAACATCTACCCAAAATAATCTTGAGTATGAAAGAAAAGAGTTACAGATTCTTTTTTCAATATCCAGAACCATTAAAATAATTCTTTTAACGGTAAATTCTGTGTAATATTTTAAAAGATACCTCTTTTACGTTATTATGAAAAATGTATTTGTTATTGACCATACTTTCTTCCACTCAATGTTTTCATATTTAGATAACCAAAAGACTGCTGAGCATGGCACATAATTCTTCTTTATCACATTTCTAATATATATTTTACTGCATTTATCTTTAACAATATTAATATCACCAATAAATATCATATCACAAGTCAATGGTTGTTGGTCAGCATTAATGGAATGTGCAGAATTACGTAATAAAGAAACAACTTTACTTGGAATTGCATCAAAAATAACAGCAAAGTCTTTTGGTTTCACAGGAATTTAAAGTTTTTAAGGAATTCTGAATATGACCAAAGCTAACCATGTTCATTAAGCAACTGACTAACGGTAAATATTCCATTGTCATACCATGACTGATCAAAGATAGATTTTTTTTTAATACAAGATATCTCTATTATTCCACAGAAAATACCGATGTGGTGTGAAATTGTGCTTATAGACTAATTGCCAAGCCAGCCGTGCCTGCTTATGAAAACTCGCCAATTTAATTGGGATTTTATCAACAGAAAAATTACATTTTAAAAGAAAATGAATACCACCTAAAGAATTAAATATAAAATTGGGCAATATATGCCACACAGTGTCTTTAGTTTTAATGTACTCAATTATCCATTTTATCTTAAATACCTCATTGAGGTCTGTAAAATGTAACACTTCAAGGCCCCCAAATTCTTTACTATTATTTAAAATATCTTTTCTTAAGTAGTGAGCTTTTTTTTTTTTTCAAAATGAAATCATAGAGAATCTTATCCAAATCCTTAACAACATTCTTTGGAACTTCCATTGACATTGATACAGAGCTCAGAAAATTAATCTATACAATTTATAACACTCCACTTCTTCACAGTTTTTTAACAAAAATTGTGGTGTCATCTGAGTTTACTCTCTTTGTCAAACACTGAGATTCCATGAAAACTAGCTTTTTTTATATGAGCGGCAATCACTTGTACAACTAATAAAAAGAAGAGGCGATATAGGGCACCCTTGCCTTATCCCGTGGCCCATATTAAATCTCGGACAAGTACCATGAGATAATTGGACTGAGCTATTACAACCATTATAAAGAGTTTAAATTGCTTTTTGAAAAATGTACCAAAGCCAAAAAAATCTATAACTTTGAACATAAAAGAATGTTCAATAGTATCAAAACGCTTTATAAAAGTCGATAAATAATATTAAACTATCATCTGAAATAAAATATCTGTAGCCATTTAGATCAAGAATTAATCTAAAAATTATTTCCACCATAGCATCCTTTCAGAAAACCTGATTGTTCTTCATCAATTATCATATTTAAACATTTTTTAAGTCTTTTGGCAAATATATGTGAATACATTTTGGTGTCATTGTTTAACAAACTAATTGGTCTCCAATTTTCTAACTATAATTTATCTTTGTTAGGTTTTGATAAGTGTAATTACTCCTTGTTTTAGTGATGCAGGAAGTTCTCCAAAATCAACCGATTCTTTAAAAACAGCAAGTAAAAAGGGTACAAGAACATTACAAACTCCCCTGTCAACCCGTCGCTTCCAGGAGACTTATTTTCTTTAAAGGGGTCATATGATGCGATTCCAATTTTTCCTTTCTCTTTGGAGTGTTACAAGCTCTTGGTGCATAAAGAAGATCTGTAAAGTTGCAAAGACTAAAGTCTCAAATCCAAAGAGATATTCTTTATAAAAGTTAAGAGTCAACCATACCTACCTAAAACGGCTCGTTCTAACACGCCCCCACGTCTACATCACTATGTGGGAAGATTTGCATAACACCGCCCAAATGTTCACACAAAGAAAGAAGGCGTAACTTTTATTCTGTGAATGCGCTGTGTGTTTCGTTGTGAAAGCGAAACTACTTTGTTTGGTCTTCCAAAAGAGGACGATATCGCTTCGTCATATCTGGAGCTGATCCGTGCTGGTTGCTGAGGAAATACAACAACTTCACGCTGTGGATCGCCGGATCGGCTTTCACCGTGGACGAAGCGGAGTCCAGCCCGGGGTCGTCACATGTGGTTGCTGCAAGCCCATCGGACGCTCCTTCATCGAATCCGCTGCCTCGGAAACAATAATGTACAGTATGTGGAAAATAATGTGTTTTTTTAACCTTAAACCGCATAAACACATTTCATTACACCAAATACACAAAATAATGTTATTTTTAGCAGCATCAAATGACCCCTTTAAGACTGTTTATGCAATCTATAACCTCTTGAATATTTAATTCTTTATCACATGAATTTCTGAAATCTGTGATCTTATTAGTATTGTCAGATAAGTTGCTAAGAAATAAATCTATATTAGTGGGTTGATTATTTAAGAGAGCTATACAATTTACTATAGAATTGAGATACAAAGTTAGATACATACTTAGGGTTCTCATTAGTAGCACCGTTTATTACTAATTTGTTTACAGAGGTTATTTCCCGATTTCTTTTTTCTAAACTGAAAAATATTTGGTATGTTTTCTCCTGCTTCCATCCATTTTCGTCTTGACCTAACAAATGCACCTCACCATTTAGAATGGTTGCTGATGAAGCGCACTTACAAGAACCAACCTACCAACCCTGCTAGGAGGTTGGGCTTATTGCTGAGTGAACACTAGAACGACCAATGAGAGACCATTAAAATGTTCAGTCGGAAATACTACAGACCCTAAATGATCCAATGACTGTAAGCCACACATAGATTGACATAATCATCGACCAATCGGATAGTTCTAAATTGACGTCAAATCTCCTTTGTCGATCTCAGCGGACGCCATCTTAGTCAGCGGGTGACAGAAGAAGGTTGCATGTTAGGAGACATACGTTCATATTATTTAGAAAGGAAAAACACCCGTTTTGTGCATATACTAAACCACGGAGAAGCCCCTGACGCCCAGAAATGGCAACGGGAGCCAACGCAACCCCGCTGGGTAAGCTGCACCCGAGTATCGGCGCTAAGCGAGGCTTTGAGTCTGGCCCCGGCGCGGGGTTAATGGCACCGCCCGGGCCTGCGGTGTCTTTCCCGCTGCAGAATTTACAGCAACCGCAATTATCAAACCCAGGTTTCTCCCAGTTCCCCGGAGCCGTGAGTTCTGCGCTCTCAATTCCCGTCGGAATGGGACTACCGTCTCAGGCGGGGAGTGGAGGTAAACAGCGTGGACAGGCCTGAGACTCGGGAGTCGGGACAAACGGCCTGGCCCTTTATACGTTAGTTGGGGCTGCATTAATTGCGCTCACTTTGACCTATTGGTTTGTAAAGAGTATTGTGTAATAAAAACTTTAAATTGTGTAGTGCACTTGTGTAGTCCATATAATATTTGCATGCGTTCGCAAAAACAGTTCACAGGTTAAATTAGTCTTCATACATATAACGTGACCTTTTTGTAATTGAAAGAGGTTATTGAACTTTTAGACTTATTTAAATGTAGTTATAATAATCAGATACTTCAAATATAATAAGAGTTTTTATTTTTTGTTCACACTCGAGGAAAAAAAACACATTTTATTCTTAGGTGCAGAAATAAGCAGCTGCTGTTACTTCTATGGCCAAAAGTAAGGTGAAATAAGTTCTGATAGTTTGCAATATAATCAGTTTATATTGAGTTTTTTTTTCTAACGGGCTACTTGCATAAAATGCATGTAAATAAATATCAGTTGTCACTTTGTTTTTTTTTTCTTTATTTATTGGACATTTAAAAAAACCCAGATGTATGGATAATCAAGTAATCCTAAATCGTTTCAGTCCAGTAATTGTTTATTGTGAAATATTACTAACAATATAAAAGTTATTCTTAAGTTTGACTTACCCCTACTTGTCCAGTAAACTGCAGTAAATTGTTTACAATTCTTTTTTTTTCCCGCCAGGAGTTTTTTATTTTATTTTTTTTTATCAAGTATGATAGGCTATTGAAGACTTTATAGGGTTAAACGCCAAGAGCGATAGACTTTGCATGTAATCACATCTCATTTATACCATTCCCTGTTAGATTTTGGCCAGAAGAAACGGAAAAGGAGTCGCTGGAGCAGTGAGACCCCTGATCAAAAGACCGTTATCCCAGGCATGCCCACCGTGATCCCTCCTGGTCTGTCTCGGGACCAGGAGCGAGCTTATATAGGTGAATATCTGAATTCACTGTTATTATAATGTGTGTCTAAGTCATATAGTTTATTAAGTTGCAGAACATTGTGTTTGTGAATGAGGGTTATTCTTTCTACACCCTGACCGCTCACTTTTTTTGTCCCAAAACCTGTCGGTTTATTATTTCCTCACAGTTTGCACATCACATGCAGGATGTAATTGCTGAATTTCATTAGTCTGACTTCTTTGGTGATATAATTTAGGCCAGTTAATGGGATAACTGTTTGGTTCTTTGCTAACCACCAATCTGAAAGTCTCAGTGCAAAATGGCCATCTCTGCATGTCTCCAGTGACTCCTTATAGGGATGGTTTTCTCAAAGAAGTCAATCAAGTGAAATTCAGCACTTTGCCCCCGTGTTCACTAGAATGTACTAACTCCATCGATGTGCAAAGTGAGGACGTTTTCTTTGTCTAGGAAGCACTGAGGTATTAGTAGCACTGTTTGCGTACCATCTGATGTCCATTAGCAAGAACCCACAGTGTTTTTCTGATGTTGCTGCTTGCTGTGAACTGTCTCCAGCTGCAGGACTCCATCACTGCTCGTGTTTACTATGCAAAATGTCTTAAGTCTAATTTGCCTGCAAAGCATTGCAGGCCCAACATTGAATTGCGAAAGTCATCTCCATCCCCAGTGTCTGAAAGCAGTGTGTAGTAAATTGCTTTCTCATTGCTGTCAGGCACTTGTTTTGCAATGGCATGTGGTGTAGTGTTTGTTCAACTATAATGTGACCTAGACCTACATCTCCTTAGCTAGTCCTTTATTGACACCTCATGTCTCTTACCTACCATCAAACTGCACCATTTAACGTGTGACCTGTGGGGTCTGATTCTCTTAAGCATGTCATAGAGAAATGCATGTGAAAACCCATTAAATGCTTCCATGAGTGATGCAAAACTTTATTTGATTACAGGTCAGTTTTTGGCGTGGCTTGAGGCCTGAGTAAATCTAGTCTTTTGCATGAAAAAGAAAACAATCCACTAAAGGCTAGGGATGTAACGATTCACTCAACTCACGATTCGATTTGATTCACGATTGTTTTTTAACAAAATGAGATTTAAGACAAATTATAAATTAAATGTGTCCTTTTATTATTGCTTGGACAAAATACTGCACGTTTCTTTGTGAAATTGAAATATAACACTATAATAATATACTAATATAACACTTGTAAATTATTGCTCTTTTGTTGGTTTTGATTGCTTCTATTGTCCTCATTTGTTAGTCGCTTTGGATAAAAGCGTTTGCTAAATACCAAAATTTAAATATAATGTAAATGTAAATAACAAAACTAAATTAACTTAAATTTTAAAACAAGCCCCAAATCAAATAACACAAATAAAAGAAATCTCTTCATATAATCAAAAGTCTTTGTCATTTAAAATTAGAGGCAACCAAATTACATTACATTACATTACAAATTACATTGTATAATTTCGAAATTTGAAGCAAAAACAGAATGGTTTGACTTAGAAAAATATCTGCATGAGACGAGCTGAATGAGACGCAGATTCACTCTCTGCCAGCAGGTGGCGCTTAATGCGTTTCCTTGGTTACCGCTGTAAACAAAGCACCGCTGAACATACGAACTTTAATGTGCTTTATACAGAGGCAAGAGGAAAAGAAAAAATACCATCTAAACTTTTCTAAAGACAGTAAGTTCCCCTCAGACATACATTCATATAAACTCCTGCCCCTAATTGAATCGCGATTTGTTTAGCATCTCAACCGATTTGAATCGTCACATATTTAAATCGATTTTCAACCGGCTCGCGGTTAATCGTTACATCCCTACTAAAGGCTGATCTGTTTGTCTGATTATTATTCTAACTGATTAGTATTGGTAACATCTGGTAAGTGGCTGTCGTGACTTGATGAGTGATGAATAATACTGATGAGGTTTGTTAGTGTTGCTAAAAGTTACAGTCCTGTCATTTAATTAGACTGGTGTTATCCTCTAAATAACTTAATTTCAATCTCATTGAGGATGCAGTTGCTCAAGCCACTTAGCCAATACGATTTTTATTTTCTTTAAACCCAACTTTTTTTTTCTCCCTGGCAGGCCTTCATGTTTTGCCACCTTTTTAGCTTGAAATTACTATAGTATGTGAAGTAATATTTATAAAAGTATTCTTGAAATGTGAATTTTAGTAGTTTCACTTCTCGAAGTTGGTGGCATAAAATCGAAAGCCTGTTGCAATGACCCTTTTTCTGAAATAGCTGTTTACTGAAATGCCTCCAGCTTTCTGGATCTTAAATTGGCCAAACCTTCAAATTTTGTAGATTTTGGGGAAATCTACATGGGCTTATAAGAATGCTTTCAAGCTCAAACATTAATGTGTTTTCCAGAAATCTGGGTGGGATTTCGATATTTCAGAAAATTTGGATCGAAAGTCTTCAGTTGACCTTGATTCTTAGTGAACTGACAATTACCATGGTAATTGTGTTCTATTCATTGTTTAACTTTAGTCACATTGAGTTTTACAGTGTACTGTTTCTGCTTTTGTGGGTTTTTTTTGTTGTTAACCACAATTCTCTCCATCCTTGTTTTTTTTTTCTTCCTAACCTGATTTCTTCCAGTCCAACTGCAGATCGAAGACCTGACACGTAAACTGCGTACAGGAGACCTGGGAATCCCTGTTAACCCTGAGGACAGGTCGGAATAACGATTTAAACCCACCAACAGTAACATTTCCTTTACCTTTTAATGCGCCATTTTATGTGAGGCCAGTTCGTAAGTGTACTAATGTGTATGTAGGGGTAAGTGATTGTTAAATGAATGAAGTCTAAATGCCTTGCTCTGAAATGACCTCATATCTTTGCCTTTCTTTAGTTAGAGAATAAACTAAATGTCTTGATTATGAAATTGGCTTTGTTACGAGTTTTTGAAATGCTTAGTTGAATTTTAGAGAAGCGTTTGGATCGGTTCTGTACAGAGAGGCAAAGATATGACTGAAGGCTATTATGGTAGGATATTGTCATGTCAAAGATTAGACTTTCATGTAATTCAGTTAGTGCTGCCAGGTAGGGCTGGACGATATGGCCAAAATCTATATCACGATATATTTCTTAATTTCGGTCGATACGATATAATTCTAATTTTGTTAGTTTTAGTTTAGTTTTTATTTTGTGAACACATTTCTATTTAGTTTTACATTATATGTAAAACGCACTAGACTGAATGATAAATGTGTGTTGTGATATTTATTTATATAATTAAATGTAGCTAATTTCTTTATATTATAGCTTATGTCTTTCATCTTATTTAACTATAATCATGATACCGTACCTGTCGTGTCTTGCTCACTTTCCCGTGAACAAACGTGCATAAATAAGTGGGACTAATGAAATTCAATTCAACATTTTACTGTTTTTGCTGTACTTTGGATCAAATAAATGCAGCCTTGGTGAGCAGAAGAGAATTCTTAAAAAAAAAACAAAAAAACAACAACATTAAAAATCTTACTGTTCAAAAACTTTTGACCGGTAGTGTAGGCTGATTATTCTTATAGATTGAAACAAATGTGCTTCAGCCAGAAAAAAGGGTATGAAAAGTGCTCCGAGTCGCTGCACAAAACAAAAAAATTGAACAACAACAAAAACTGGAAACGTTGCTGGGGATGGGCTTATTTAAAATGAAAACTCATTCTCTGCCAGCAGCAGGCGCTTTTAGAGTGATAAAACTAGCGGTTTCTCCAGTAATGGCTGTAATCAAAGCAGCTCCGCTCATGAATACTACTTTATCAGATCAAATGAAAATGCCATCGAAACTTTTCTGAAGACAGTCGGTTCCCTTCAGAGATACATTCATATAAAACACCCGCGCCGTGTTATGATTTTGAAACGTGCAGTGCTCATGTTTATTCAACGAAGTCAAACGGCACAAATAAATAAATGTATGGGAAACTGGTAATGTATATCGAAATATCGGAAATGTGTTTAAAAATCATATCACCGTTATTGAAAAAAATTATATCGCGATACATATTGATATTGAATTATTGTCCAGCCCTAGCTGCCAGGTAACTAGTCAATGCTACATACTCTGAAATTAATTGTTTTGCAGACCGTATCATATGACAGTGAAGTTTAACTGTTGACAATACATAGCACCTAACTACCAAAGCCTAATGTGCAATCATATAAGCAATGGAAATCTTGATCGTCTTAAGTAAATTTAATTTTATTCTGTGCTGTTCTTTTAGGGTTTTTTTTTATTGCATGCATTTTCTATGAAAAAATTGTATTATAAAGGCTGGTATAGATTTTTTTTTTAAATATTCCAGTGTAGTTGTAGTCTAAGGTAGCAGTTTCGGTTTAGCCACTATTTAAGCCATTTAAATGCATTTTGAATTTTATTAGATTATACATTGCATTTTTAATGCCACTTCTTTCTAACCTCCAAAATGCAGTGTTGATGAAAACAATCAAATCCTTAATCCTAAAATCTGAATGGTTGGTTAATTGGATGGTCATTAATGGTTTTCCATAATGGGGCTACCACCATTTTGTTCAGGAACTTCCACAGTATTCCAGATTTCCGCACTGGAAGACCGCTCGGAGGAGACTCCTCTGACCTTTTCTTTCTGGAATAACCATAACCTTAACACTGATCACTTTGGCCACTCATAGACTTCATAAGCATCCAGCATAGCAGGAAATGTCATGTTTCTGACGTGAGAGTGTCTTTCTAGTAGCCACACCCCTTGCTCTCTGAACAGCCTTAGGTTCTCCGGCAGAATCTTTAAGCTGACGTTTTTACACCGCCAACTCTAAAAAGGTTCTTCTCAAAGGTCTATCCACTCCAGGATTTAGGAACGATCACTCATCAACTTCCAGCTCGCAAAACAAAGCTGGGGGGGTGCTTCAGGTTGTCAGCGCTGGAGATATCAGTCCAAAAGAAAACCAGCAGAAAATTCTCCCCCCC
>NW_015542362.1:1726604-1766360 GCF_001515605.1 Sinocyclocheilus anshuiensis | reverse complement strand
TTCTCCTCTTCGGGTTGCCTCTCATGAACTTGTCACGCTTGTGTGGCTGTCTTGTTTGAGAGCTGTTGAAGGTTAATATTTAATCCAAATTTATTTCTCTAACCCAAATTCCCCCTCTCGTAACTTTTTTCAAGCACAGAGCCTCATTGTGCAGGTTAACAGGTTTTCAGCACCGTCCAAGGGGAAGGTAACAGTTGGAGTGCTCTCTGAGAACGTGTGAAGGTTTAGATCAGAATTCAAGAACAGATGCTTTTCAAGTGTGTTGGTTGCCCCGTTTGTCTCAGATATTGGTCCTGTTTTTCCATCTCCCACATAATATTGAGACTATAAAGACCCATTTTATTAACGTTTGAAAATTCAGTGGACTCTTTGGCGCCAAGTTTTGAAGTTATTTTTAGAAGCTGCCGATGTTCTTATTCTGAGCTTCAAGCTTTTTGATCTAGAGTGTTTTCTGCTTTTTTTCAATGATTCAGTATAATACGTTTTCGTAGTGAGCCCCCCCTTTCTCGTCTTTCCCATTAGAACGTGAGCACTCTGGGGCACCCCATGCACTTTTTAAATGACCACAGAACAAGTCAAAACAATGCCAGTCAAGAGTAGGCAAGCAATTGAATGTTAAACTGTTGAGGGTGTAAGTACTGCTTTAAAATTTTGACTTTGTGCTGCATCTTTCTGTTGTTCATTCTTTTTCACAGATCTCCATCTCCTGAGCCCATCTACAACAGTGAGGGGAAGAGGCTTAATACACGTGAATATCGGACACGTAAGAAACTGGAGGAAGAGAGGCATTCTCTCATTACAGAGATGGTGGGACTGAACCCTGAATTCAAACCCCCTGCTGACTACAAGTATGTCTTCTACAAATGAACTCTCTTTGCTTTTTACCTTCTCTCTGGTTGTGGCATCAGATATTTACTTGTAAAATGTTTATTTGTTTTTCTTCTTTCTCAGACCACCAGCCACTCGGGTCAGTGACAAGGTAATGATTCCTCAGGATGAGTATCCAGAGATCAACTTTGTTGGGCTTTTGATTGGGCCACGGTGAGTTGCAAGATTGAGCTCTCAATTTATTATTATCTTTTGGCCAATTTGAGTCTCTGCGTCAAAGTAACTTCTCTTTGGTCTATTGTTTTTTTCCCTAGTGGAAACACTCTGAAAAACATTGAGAAGGAGTGCTGTGCTAAGATCATGATTCGTGGTAAAGGCTCAGTAAAGGAGGGAAAGGTGGGCCGTAAGGATGGACAGATGCTTCCAGGAGAAGATGAACCTCTTCATGCACTGGTCACTGCTAACACCATGGAGAATGTCAAGAAAGCTGTAGAGCAGGTGAGTCCATTTCAGACATTCTTGTACTTGGAAGTCAAAATAGGTTTTCAGAATTAATACTTGCATCAGAAATCCATTTAATGAAAATGAATATCTGTCAGACTCAAGAAACATTATATTGCCTCTTAAGTGCTTTCTTTTTGTTCACAGATTCGTAATATCCTCAAGCAGGGCATTGAGACCCCTGAAGACCAGAACGACCTGAGAAAGATGCAGCTAAGGGAGCTGGCACGACTCAATGGCACTCTGAGAGAAGATGATAACAGGTGAGAGACTAGATGCAGATTTGTTGAGCAGCAGGCTAGTAAATGTTAAAGATGTTTGATACTTATCAATGTGTACATTTTTTCCCCCTCAGAATCTTACGCCCATGGCAGAGCACCGAGCCTCGCAGCATCACAAACACAACTGTCTGTACAAAGTGTGGTGGAGCAGGTCACATCTCATCGGACTGCAAGTTTACCAGGTAACCCCAGCCACCAGTGATCAGCAGTGACATTTTTTTCCCCTACCAAGTAGTTTACCACCTTCTGGTTATTGTCAAATAAAGTTTAGCACAGTAAGTTTAATGGTATTTCTCTGCTCCTCAGTTCCTTTGCACAACGACCTGGTGAACCACCCCAGTCTGCTCAGGATAAGGCCCGTATGGATAAAGAGTACTTGTCTCTCATGGCAGAGCTAGGAGAGGCTCCAATCCCTGCCTCCAGTGGGGGCCACAGCAATCCTCCCCCTAGTGGACCTCGTCCTGCAGGACACAACAATAACCAGCCACCACCAGTAAGCCCAAAGACATCCATTTTTCCTTATTGGAGGCCAGTTTCTTCATAATGTGCACACATGCACTACCGGTCAGATATTTTGAGTTGGGAAAAATTTTTTTTTTTTTTTAATGTTTTTGAAAAATGTCTCATGCTCACCAAGGCTATGTTTATTTGATTAAAAATGCAGTTAAAACTGCAATATTGTGCAGTGTCATTACAATTTAACTCAATTTAACTTTTTTTATATAATTTATTCACATGATAGCAAAGCTGAATTTTCAGCAGCCAGTCTTTAGTGTCACATTTTTTTTGCATGATGCGATGAAATGCGATGATGATGAAAACCGTGATGCGTTTTTCAGGATTGTTTGCATGGAATGTTCAAAGGAGCAGATTTTATTTGAAGTGTACACGTCTTAACTGTTAATTGATTAATGCATCCTTACTTGAATAAAAGCTTTCCTAGCGTTTGAAAAAGAGAAACCCAAGATCTCAACCTCTCTCAAACACCTTTCAGAATCGTCCTCCTTGGATGAATTCAGGCCCTACTGATAACAGGAATTTCCATGGCATGCACCAGGGTCCTGGTGGCCCTCACAACTTCCCTCCACCAATGCCAAGCATGGGTGGCCCTCCTATGCCGCCA
This sequence comes from Sinocyclocheilus anshuiensis, assembly GCF_001515605.1. Taxonomy (NCBI): domain Eukaryota; kingdom Metazoa; phylum Chordata; class Actinopteri; order Cypriniformes; family Cyprinidae; genus Sinocyclocheilus; species Sinocyclocheilus anshuiensis. The sequence goes on along the minus strand of NW_015542362.1, from coordinate 1,763,627 downwards.
AACCCCAATGGAATGCCTCCACCCTGGATGCAGCCGCCACCTCCTCCAATGAGCCAAGGCCCAGCACCACCCGGACACCCCATGGGTGAGTACAACCGGTGATGTTCAGGATTTCAGTTCTATAATTTCTTCTTAATGGAGCAAATAACATCTCTGGAAGGATAGAGGTACATAACTTGATATTTTCTTCCATTTATATTGGGAACATTTCCCATAAAAATCCAGACTTGCATTTTTATTTTGGAATATTAAAATATGCAATGCTGTCATACTTGGATACTCAGTGTTCCAGAAAGCTAAAACTGTTTCCTTCCCTTGTCTGGTGATCAGGTTTATTGCCGCCACCCATGGGTATGATGCCCCCGCCTCCACCTCCCCCCAACAACCAACCACCACCTCCACCCTCAGGACCTCTGCCACCATGGCAACAGCAGGCCCCTCCCCCACCACCCACCAGCAGCATGGCAACCAGCGCTCCACTGCCTTGGCAACAGAGTAAGTGTATTACAGTAGTACACAGTTGATGCCATTTAAAGGGTTTCCTTTGCCTCAGACTGACTTGTTTTTTTGTTTTTCCAGATACAACCACCACATCCACCCCTGCCACTGGAAATCTGCCACCCTGGCAACAGCCTCAGCAGACGGCCACCTCAGCCACTCAGCCCCCTCTGCCCATGGGCACCCCCTCTATGGTGCCGCCTCCACCTGGGGTCCAACCCCCACTTCCTCCTGGTGCACCACCTCCTCCACCGCCCCCTCCACCTGGCTCAGCAGGCATGATGTACGCACCTCCTCCCCCACCCCCACCCATGGACCCTAACTTTGTGACCATGATGGGGATTCCCGGAATGCCACCTTATGGGATGCCCCCTGCGCCTCCACCGCCTCCGCCCCAGAGTTAAAGGCTCCGTTTAGTCTCTATGGCCCTGTGACCATGCAGTAATGCCTAAAATATACATCACAGAACTGTACCTAGTTCTGTTCATTTAACAGCTTGATGTGATTAGTTGCTAAAGGTTTATTTTTCTTTTGATTGGCCTCGGTTCAGATTTGTTTCCCATGCTTGGACACAGAAATCGAGCTAGTGAGAGAGACTGAGATCGTGGTTAATTTGTAAATTTGCTTCAATTGTAATGATTTTTAACTGTAGTATTTGATCTGTTGGTTGAATATTTGTTCAAAATGTTGATGTGGAGGGAATGTGTGTTTTTTTTTTTTTTTTGAACCCTCTCCAGTGAGTAAAGGTGACTTCTGCTTAAGATTCAGTTAGCAACATTCCAACAGGTGTATAAACAACCATTTACACTCTTAACTAGCTGTGCATTTGTTGCTGCATAGTACAAAAAGACATTTATGTCTTCAAGATGTTGTAGATGATTGGCTTACACTATTAGGTGGTCAGTATAATTTGTGCTCACCTTGTATCCCATCCATCCCAAAATTGTTTTTATTTAAAAGAACTTTTCATTAATTGCCTTCCACCAAATGTATTTCAATATTTTTGTAATGAAGCATTCAACTAAATAAAAGTTGGCATGGTGTTGAATTGTCATCTCTCACATTTGTTATACCAGCATCAAGTCTTAACTCAGATTCACTGGTTGATGGTGAGGGTTTTTCCCTTCCAAAAGATGCTGTTAAACCTTTCAAATGGAAGCAATTTTGTTTTTGATTCAAAGATTAAGTTATGTATGCAGTTTTCACTATTCTCTTCTGGATTTAGAGCCTGTTTCCCTGGTCACCACAGCAAGAATGTTTGCGGTCTTCTTCCCCATCTTTCTTTTTCCCAGGTAGTTGCCTTGGTTTTTACTAGTTGTATATGTGGTGTTTTCTTTGTGCTTAACACCTAGTGTTTAAAAACACAAGTTTGTTGTCATGCTGCAAAAAAAGAATGGGTGCTTTAACTTAATATGAAGTGGCTGTTGCTCCGATTTACTTTGACAAAATTGATATTCCTGTTCTGCACAGAGTATATAAGATAAAAGTACAGTCTGAGAATGTGTATTGCAGCTGAACAAGCTAATATGAGGCCACAATAACAAGAACCTCAAGTTACATGGTAGCTCAGGGCTGTCCAAACTCGGTCCTGGAGGGCCGGTGTCCTGCAGAGTTTAGCTCCAACCCTAATTAAACACACGTGAACCAGCTAATCAGCTAACTTGTTGAGGCAAGTTGGAGCTAAACTCTGCAGGACACCGGCCCTCCAGGACCGAGTTTGGACAGCCCTGTGGTAGCTCATAGAAGGTTCTTCTGGGAACATTGTAAGCTAGTAATTTGGTTTTTGATGGACATTGACGTCAAATTGGACATTGACATCAAATAAAAAAAGTTTATTGCTGTTCAAATTTATTCAAAATGCTCAAATTCTGCGTTGTAATGCATATACAGGTGCATCTCCAAAAATTAGAATATCGTGGAAAAAGTTCTTTTTTGTAACTTATTTCAAAAAGTGAAACTTTAATATATTCTAGATTCATTACATGTAAAGTAAAAAATTTCAAAATTGTTTTTTGTTTTAATTTTGATGATTAAAGCTTACAGCTCATGAAAATTAAAAATCCAGTGTCTCAATTAAATGACCATTGAATTTCATTAAATGACCATCCCTACAGTATAAATTCCTGGTTATTTCTTGTTCTTTGAAACCACAATAATGGGGAAGACTGCTGACTTGGCAATGGTCCAGAAGACAATCATTGGCTATGTTTACATGCACAATTTTTGGTTCAATCGGACTGAATTCATTCCGATTGATGAATCTGAATGTAGTGTTTACATGAACGCTAGAGAAAGTGATTGGTTTGATGTGCGTTTATATGTCACAAGCTTCAAATCGGAATTGATTTTTTTTGACATGCGCACACTGCACAGAGTTTCTCACTGTTTGCACATAACCACTCTCCTACACGGTTTATGTTTTTAACAGCAGAATTAATATTTATTAATTTATGGATAAATATACATATAAACTGCTGTGCCGTGCTGCTCATATTTATCACATAGTAAAAATTTCCCAAAACGGGTTGCCTGTGGATGAGAATCCAAAACAAGGACTGGTGGGAGGTTGTCCTGCTCCACTTCATAGTTGCCGAGTGAAAGGAGAGTTTTATAATGACAGGACATGCATTTATAATACAACACTTTATTCAAAAGGAAGAACCGCTCGTTCCACGCGTCATACGTCACTGAAAGGGGTGGCTGTTCACAGAGTGCTGTATCAAAGCATATTAAATGCAAAGTTGACTGGAAGGAAGAAATTGAGTAGGAAATGGTGCACAAGCAACAGGAATGACTGCAAGCTTGAGAATACTGTCAAGCAAAGCTGATTCAAACACTTGGGAGAGCTTCACAAGGAGTGGACTGAAGCTGGAGTCAGTGCATCAAGAGTCACCACGCTCAGACATCTTCAGGAAAAGGACTACCAAGCCACTTCTGAAACAGAAACAATGTCAGAAGCATCTTATCTGGGCTAAGGAGAAAAAACTGGACTGTTGCTCAGTGGTCCAAAGTCCTGTTTTCAGATAAACGTACATTTTGCATTTCATTTGGAAATCAAGGTCTGGAGTCTGGAGGAAGACTGGAGAGGCACAGAATCCAAGCTGCTTGAAGTCCAGTGTGAAGTTTCCGAAGTCAGTGATGATTTGGGGTGCCGTGACGTCTGCTGGTGTTGGTCCATTGTGTTTTATCAAGTCCAAAGTCAATGCAGCCGTCTACCAGGAGATTTTGGAGCACTTTATGCTTCCATCTGCTGACAAGCTTTATGGAGATGCTGATTTCCTTTTCCAGCAGTACTTAGCACCTGCCCACAGTGCCAAAACCACTTGGTTTGCTGACCATGATATTACTGTGCTTGATTGGCCAGCCAACATGCCTGACCTGAACCCCATGGAATCTATGGGATATTTTCAAAAGAAAGATGAGAAACAGTCGATCCAACAATACAGACGAGCTGAAGGCTCAATAGTGCCTCAGCAGTGCCACAGGCAGATCGCTTCAAGCCACACCTCACTGATGCTGTCATTTGTGCTAAAGGAGCCCCAACCAAGTATTGAGTGCATAAATGAACTCTTTAAAGAATTTGAACTTTTCTGTTTTGCAAATCCTTTTTTTTTATTATTGATCTTAGGAAATATTCTAATATTTTGAGTTACTGGATTTTTAATTTTCATGAGCTGTATAAGCCCTAACCATCAAAATTAAAACAAACAAAAAAAACGTTTGAAATGTTTTACTTTACATGTAATGAATCTAGAATATATGAAAGTTTCCCTTTTTGAATAAGTTACAAAAAAATAACTTTTTCACGATATTCGATTTTTTTTTTAGTGCAACTGTGCTAGAGCCTTTAAATGGGTTTTTAACGTTTTGTGAGTGCGCCACGTGATACTGGTACCCTCAAATTTATCACATTTTTCTTGCTACTGTAATCTCAGTTAACAGTGCGCGAATTATTCAGTGACCTTCAGAGTGATCAACATTCTGTATAATTTTTTATGCATTCTTTTGTGTAAGCAGTCGCGCAATTGGCTTATGTGACCCCAACTGATCAATTTAACCAATACTAACCAGTGTTTAATGAATTATGACCCGCCCAGCCTGTACATATATAGTAGCCATGTATATATAGAGGGAGTGTGAGCGCCAATGAGCACGCTTGACCCTGAAGCATCTGCTGGAGATCACAGTGACGCGCACACGCAGGAGGCATCACGTACACTGTGTCCCTGGTGCGCCAAACCTCCTATTATATAACAATCTACAAGATGTCCAAGCCACTGACGGACCAAGAGAAGAGGAAGCAAATTTCCGTGCGAGGTCTCGCCGGGGTTGAAAACGTCGCAGAACTCAAGACCAATTTTAATCGCCATCTGCACTTCACTTTGGTTAAGGACCGTAATGTTGCAACGAAGCGCGACTACTACTTCGCCCTGGCGCACACCGTTCGCGACCATTTGGTGGGAAGATGGATCCGGACGCAGCAGCATTATTACGAGAAAGACCCTAAAGTAAGAAACTCAAATGCCGCAGTTTCACCCTTCAGTCCGGGGTCGCACGTACACCACCGACAGACGGGAGGAGGCTCAAATCACACAACTGGCGACATAATGTTGCGCAGTAGAGGCTAGAGCCGCAACTCTGCAAAATACAAAAAAACACAACATTTTTATCTTTCTTGCAAGTGTAATACTGTTGTATTTATATTGCATCAGGAAATGCCGCTTAATGCATTAATGGTTCGGCAGATGGCAATGCCTTTTTTCAACAATTGCATAAGCTTTCATGACTGATGTCAGTAGCGACTGCATTCAATGTCCTGCAGATCAAATCACACGAATGTATGGAAAGAGTGTGCCCTTGACAACTGTATCAACAGGTCAAATTGTTAATTTTATCATTGTTGACGGTGCGAGTTCGATACAAATATTAATAGGCCTATATGCTCTTGGTATATGTTAAAACAAGTAGACCCAATAGCTTTCTCTTATGTCCAACTGGAAACATCAATCAAAGTACTGCACTGAACCGTTGAATTTACAAAACACACACACACACAACAAAAACAACAACAGCGAAAACATGTTTTCTACATAATTTCAGCATTTGATGCGGTTTTTATTTTTATAAACGTTACACGTTTAGATTTAAGTTTAAAAATCTTCAATTGATTGAATATGTTGCTGTCATCATAATGTCATCATAATTTCTGCATGTTTGTTGTGATTGGGTTTCTTGTGTTTATTTGCATACAGAATTGTGATTGGTTCAGTCCTAAAACCGGAAAGAGAAGGTCTGCAGTTGTCACAAGGAAGCTAGTTTACATCCTTGACATATTACATCATAATTATAGGCCCCATTATCAACTTAAATTTTAAATAATGTTAACTGCAGATATTATTTTTTCCATATAAATCCAAAAATACTATTTAAAAAACTATTTTAAAAAGGAAAGGCAAAAATAATCCTAAAACTTGAGTTTACCTACTTTGTAAGTACTTGTAATTCCTACAGGAAATGTACAATTCTGTTTTCTATTTTTTTTTCATTCTAAAATAAAGAGCTAAAACACGTGCAGTCTTAAAAATAATTGAAGGGTAGGATATTGTTTCTGTGTATTTGGAATTTGTCTGGCATCCTGGCAGGCTGTTCAACCTTAAATGCTGACAGCTAATGCTGCTATTCTTACATGAGCAATGTGTCAGAGACACAGCACAAACATTCTTCTGTCCTAAACTTTGTTATCATTTATAGACAAGAGACTAAATATTACAAACTAGTTTTGTGCACTAGCAAATCCTCCATGATAGTTGTCATTGTGCAGCCTTCAATGATTGAATGTTTTACAGTGGCGGTCAGTGAGGTCTCAGACGTCCATTACAGATTAGGCTTGTGTTGTGCACTTGTCACAATAATGCTTGTCATTAGATAGGCTAGTCTGCTCAGCAGCAGGGGCTTTTATGGCTCTTACTTCACTGTTGCTCGAAATGGCTCTCAGCTGTTGCCGTTAAATATTTAAAAACATTTTTTTTAAATAAAAAAAATGCTCTTTTTAAAATTGTATTCTTTATTTTTTTCACATTTCTCCTTGTTTGTCTCACCTTTAGCGTGTGTACTATCTCTCTCTGGAATTCTACATTGGACGGACTCTTCAAAACACCATGGTAAACTTAGCTTTGGAGAATGCCTGTGACGAGGCCATCTATCAGGTGAGGACATATTTACAAATATTTCAAGCAAACCACAAACCCATTCAAAAAACCCATTGCATTTAGGATGATGGAACCGCAAGTGTTAAAATTCTAACTTGTTTTTGAGTTATGGCCTATAGGAATATGTCAGCCTTGCAGTACTCTGCAAGGAAGTAAATGTGAATGAATTGAAGTGTGAAATTTCTGCACCCCTAGTGGCGCAAAAAACAATTGCAATCTGGTGAATGGTCCTACTGCAGGGGTGTCTAAACCTGTTCCGGTTCCTGCCAACGTCCTAGAGTTTAGCTCTAACCAGCTCCAACACACTTGCCTGGAAGTTTCCAGTGAGTCTGAAGATCTGGATTAACTGGTTCAGGTGTGTTTAATTATGGTTGGAGCTAAACTCTGCAGGATGCAGGTTTGGACACCCCTGTCCTACTGTGTTCTACATAACAACATTGGCTCAGCCAGTGGTGTGTGTGTTTGGTGTGGGACTATTCATTTGTTCAAATAGAGGAGATCTATAATACATGGGGGACATTATCAGTTAGTAGTCCATTCATCTCAGTGCTTTAACCTTTAAAAATAAAATTTTGTATAAAGAAAGAGGTCATTTTCAGTCATCATCATAACCAGTGATAGCATAATAATAAATAAGGAGCTATAAATAAAGAGCTTATGGTTGAGATCTAGAGCTTTATGCATTGTAATACTTGCTAATCTTAGATCAGTTGCCCCTGGTTCTTTAATTCTAACTAAGAAATGAAAGACAAATCATTCTAGATATGCACTGCTATGCTGAGAATGCCTACAAATATGTGTTTGATGAAAGATGAAACCAGGCAACAAAGCATGTTTTGTGTTCTCAGAGGTTACATACCTTCTTTGGTCCCTCTTGCTCTCATATTCTGTTTCTTCTCAGCTGGGTCTGGATATGGAGGAGCTGCAGGACATGGAGGAGGATGCTGGCCTGGGCAACGGAGGCCTTGGTCGACTGGCAGGTGAACTTAGTCTCTTTAAATGTGCTGATTGTGAGATTAATAGAGGGCTTGTTGTAATAGAGAGCTTAATTTCTCTTTTTCTGCAGCTTGCTTCCTGGACTCCATGGCAACCTTGGGCCTGGCAGCGTATGGATATGGAATCCGCTATGAGTTTGGAATCTTTAATCAGAAAATCGTGAATGGCTGGCAGGTAAAGCACACTTGCAACAATATCTCAGTGAAATGTATTTCACCTCTCTTGTTGCATTTGGGTCTTAGTAAATGATTGACATCATCTGACAGGCGGAGGAAGCGGATGATTGGCTGCGTTATGGCAATCCTTGGGAAAAAGCCCGGCCTGAATACATGCGCCCTGTGCATTTCTATGGTCGAGTGGAACACCACCCTGATGGAGTGAAATGGGTGGACACACAGGTGAGAGCAAAGCAACCATGTATCTACGTTTAATTGGAATGGAAATGCCATTATTCACATTGTGGAATACAAACTCATATTTGGGGCAGGGCTCTGAACCGGTTCAAGGAACGAAAACGAAAACCGGAAACAAACAAAATTTTGACAGGAACAGAACCAGAAACAATCAAATTTTATAGTTCCGAAAAGAATCGAAAATTTGAAATTGCCATTAACTGGTTAATAACGTTATTTTATCGTTCCATTTAATATTTGAAATTTGCTGTCAACCAATCACGAATTCCAGTAGTACGGCCTATGCAAATGTAACGCTGACGCCAACAAGTGAAATGCCCGCTCAGCTGTGAACTCATCATGGGTAAGTCGCAATGGCAATGCATCGGTGTTAGAGTTTATCCGAGGATAGTGTGAGAAGGATTCAACAGATCACACGCAACTGCAGCGCTTCTGTGAACGGAGAAAACAATAAAACTATAGGCTTACATAAAAAGGAATATAGGCATATACACAAAATATATTTCACTTAAATCATTGACAGATTAACAAAACGAAAGAAAAAATGTGCTGAGGTACGGTTCATTGTGACGCGTTCCAAAGTTCTTGGAAAGGAAAACGAGACAGCAGAAAGTAGTTTTCTTTATTTTGCAAAAGCTTTAGTTTTATTTATTTTGCAAAAGCTTGACAATTTTGAATAATGTCTTGCTTCTATCTGTATAACCAACCAGCGTTGGTATGACCATTGCGCTGGTACCTCACGTGCACACACAACATATTTTTGCGACATTGCAGCCTGTTCATTATCAAAATAAAATACAGTTAAAGAAACAAATAAAAAGTTACACTGCTCCGTTGTACAAAATCTGTTGCGTTCAGCGTGACCACCGCCTCACTGTGCTGTTATAGCTGATGTAAAGGATGATGTCGATGAATGTACAAAGCCTAGCCTATAATAAATAATATTTTAGCATCCAGATACGTCGCGAATATGGAAACATTTGGATTCGTGCTGAATGAGAGAGGTAGGCATCAGTTTCACCTTAAATGAATTTGTTTTTGGATTGACGTTTTTATAGCCTAAACGCATAGCCTTAACTTTAGAGGATTTGTTGTGGAGAGAAACTAATAACTGTGTTTATAATGTTTGTAAACATTTTGCTTTAGCTACCGCATTTTAGCCTACATTATTTCTGAATGTAATAGGGCTAATAAAATGCGACGTGAGCCTATAAGCTACTTATGTTTTTTTTTAACTCTCAAAATCTTATACAAGTAGCGTTTTTTTAACAATGCAGCAAACATTTTTAAATATCTTAAAAATACTTTAATGTCTTTTGATAGTTTTTTTCCCCTTTTGTTTAGTAGCCTACATTTGGCCAACATCTAGAAAAGATGATGCTGTATTGGCTGTGAATGTTGAATGTTTCCAGAAAAATACTGTTTTCAACATTGATAATAAATCAGCATATTAGAATGATTTCTGAAGGATCATGTGACACTGAAGACAGGAGTAATGTCTGCTGAAAATTCAGAGTTGCATCACTGGAATAAATTACATTAAAAAACCTGTTATTTTAAATTGTAGTAATATTTACCAATATTTTAATAATAATAGTTTTTACTGTGTTTTTGACCAAATAAATGAAGCAATTGATTTTTGTTGAGTGTAAGAGACTTCTTTCAAAAATATAAAAAAAATCTTACTGACCCCAATGTTTTGAACGGTAGTGTACATCAGGAAGGTCAGCCTAAAGCAGAACAACCAATATGCAAAGCAAGACCCAGATTGTGACATTTTTACATATGTGTCTGTACATCTTCCCATTAAATCTACCTGTTGCCTCACCAGGTCGTCCTTGCCCTTCCCTATGACACACCTGTCCCAGGATACAGAAACAACATTGTTAACACTATGAGGCTCTGGTCTGCCAAAGCTCCATGTGAATTCCACCTCAAAGACTGTGAGTTCTCTTCAATCAATCAATGAATGTTTCTAAGACATTTTAACCAGCCCTATAAGCCTTATTATTCATCATAAGCTTTCATTATAAGCCTTATCATTCATTTATCATTATGTAAATATCTAGTATTACATATAAATGCGACCCTGGACCACAAAACCAGTACAAAACCAGTACCATACAATACATTGTATGGGTCAAAATGATTGATTTAAAACTTAATTTTTCATTAGTAATATGCATTGCTAAGAACTTCATTTGGACAACTTTAAAGGCGATTTTCTCAGTATTTTGATTGTTTTGCACCCTCAGATTCCAGATTTTCAAATAGTTGTATCTCGGCCAAATATGGTCCTATCCTAACAAACCAATTCAATAAAAAAAAATTGACCCTTATGACTGGTTTTGTGGTCCAGGTTCACAAATGTAAATGTAATTTATATATAAAAAAGAAACCTTATTGACCCCAAACTGTTGAATGGAAGTGTGAACTGTATCTTTGAGCCTTGGATCTTTCTCTCTCCCTAAACAGTTAATGTTGGTGGTTACATCCAGGCCGTTCTGGACAAGAATCTCGCTGAGAACATCTCCCGTGTGCTTTACCCTAATGACAATGTGAGTGCAACTCAAGTGATTCATATTAAGAAACAAAACTCATGACTCTTGGAGCCTAAATGTAGACAGATCCTCCTGTTTGTATATGCCAGTTCTTTGAGGGGAAAGAAACTGTTAAAGAGGTCCTTCCTTTTTCTGTTTTGTTCAGGTTGCTATACAACTGAATGACACTCATCCTGCAATGGCCATCCCTGAACTGATGAGAATACTGATGGATGATGAGAAACTGTCCTGGGACACGGTGAGCTGAAAAATTCTCGTTTATCATGCTCAAAAAAAGATATGCAGTCAAACTATAGGACTATTAAATTGATTATTAGGGGTAATATAAGGACATAAAATTTAAATTGGCTGATTTCTAGAATGGAGCCTTTTTACTGAATGTGATGACATCTTAACAGTTGTGAACATTGTTAATCAATTTTTTTCTGCATTTAATATTTTCAATTTTTACATTTAATGTACATTTATAACACTATACTGTACCTTTTATTGTTTTACCTTGACGGTACATTTCAGAGAACTAGTTAATTGGCGACAAAATTGATATTTGGTCTTTTTACTACCATAATCAACCTCTCGATACTTTTTACTCTTGTGGGAACGCAAAAAATATACTTCTTGTAGTTTCCTTTCACCACTATAGAAGTTTACTCAGCTATGACTTTCTCTTCTGTGAACCCCAGAAATGTGAAAAGGGTCCATTAAATTTTGCCCATGTGGACCAACACCATAAGGGCGTGTTCACACTTGGTATTTTGTGGTGGCTGCGACTCTCCAGGACATCATCCGCAGGTTCAAAGCCTCCAAGTTTGGCTCAACTGAGGTGGTGCGCATGGATCTGACCACACTGCCAGATAAGGTAAGATAGTCCGGGAGCTCTTTGTTTCATGTTACACAGTGTAGAGAACATTCAACACAGTTTGTGTCATATCTGGTGTGATTTATTCATATGAATAATACTGAATAATAAAACCTAATGCATTAAAAACTGTTAAAGAGGTCCTTCCTTTTTCTGTTTTGTTCAGGTTGCTATACAACTGAATGACACTCATCCTGCAATGGCCATCCCTGAACTGATGAGAATACTGATGGATGATGAGAAACTGTCCTGGGACACGGTGAGCTGAAAAATTCTCGTTTATCATGCTCAAAAAAAGATATGCAGTCAAACTATAGGACTATTAAATTGATTATTAGGGGTAATATAAGGACATAAAATTTAAATTGGCTGATTTCTAGAATGGAGCCTTTTTACTGAATGTGATGACATCTTAACAGTTGTGAACATTGTTAATCAATTTTTTTCTGCATTTAATATTTTCAATTTTTACATTTAATGTACATTTATAACACTATACTGTACCTTTTATTGTTTTACCTTGACGGTACATTTCAGAGAACTAGTTAATTGGCGACAAAATTGATATTTGGTCTTTTTACTACCATAATCAACCTCTCGATACTTTTTACTCTTGTGGGAACGCAAAAAATATACTTCTTGTAGTTTCCTTTCACCACTATAGAAGTTTACTCAGCTATGACTTTCTCTTCTGTGAACCCCAGAAATGTGAAAAGGGTCCATTAAATTTTGCCCATGTGGACCAACACCATAAGGGCGTGTTCACACTTGGTGTCTTTTTTGACAAGAAAAAGTTGACAAGAGCGCTTTTTTAGTAAAATAAAAAGCTGGCAGCGTTTTGGTTACAAATAGCAGCCGAGGGCGTCTTTTGTTGCTATAACAACAGCTACAAAAGTAGCCTAGCACTATATGCTGAAGAAATGTCGAGAAAGAGTAAAAAGTTGGCTCTTGTGTTGCCTTTTGAAGTTATCGGGGAGGAGAATGTCGGTTCACAATGATGTTTGTGGGTGCGCAACATTATACGGGGAAGGAAACAGTATGGTGCTTACAACAATTTAGTCCAGGAGCTCCGGTTGAATGATGCACGGTTTGTGGCATATTTTAGACTAAGTTAGATACAGTTTTGTGCTCATATAATACAACTCCTTGTGCTCCGAAACTAGTACGACTTAATCTACCGGCTATCTTTCCCATTTTTCATGTTGTTTTTGTTGTTATGGAAATATGGAAAAGACACTCGCTTGTCATTGGTCAGCTGTCAAAAAGACGCTTGACGTAGGGCGTTTTTTTTTTTTTCAGAAAAGTTGAATTCTTTTCAACTTGAAAAGACGCTCTGAGCTGCAGAAAAAGACGCCGGCGGTGGCGTTTTAAAAAGCGCTCAGGACTTTTTTGAAAACACGGTTTACTCCATAGGATTATAATGTAAAACAGATGCTGACAGCTTCAAAAAAGATGCCAAGTGTGAACATAGCCTAATGTTGTACTCCTCTTCTAATTTCTGTTTTTCCATCGCTCTGCCACTACTTGACTTTCTGTCATACTCTTTCTTCTCAGGCTTGGGACATCACTGTGTGTACTTGCGCATATACTAACCACACTGTCTTACCAGAAGCTCTGGAACGCTGGCCTGTCGACCTGTTCCAAAACCTCCTGCCCCGTCACCTAGAGATCATCTACGAGATTAACCGACGTCACCTGGAGGTCTGGGAACAGATGTTCTCTTCATGGCACATTGCATTTGAAATTTACTTGTAGATAAAAAATAAATTTGATGTTTTTTGAAGGGGTTGGGAGATCAGTAACTGCATTAGGACTGTAGGACTGTGTCCGCTCCAAATAAGGAGTAAACTGCGCAGTGAGGTTATATAAACAACCTCTTCTGCTCAACATGACTCAGCATCCAGTAAATTGCAGATGAAGAAAAGTAACTTCCCATGTACTTTCTTGCCCGTTACGCTCTGTTTTGACCTTACATCTTCTGTCTGGTTTCTTAGCGGATCTCTGCGCTCTACCCTGGTGATCATGATCGTTTGAGACGCATGTCTCTTGTTGAGGAGGACGGACAGAAGAAGATCAACATGGCCCATCTCTGCATCGTTGGCTCTCACGCAGTCAATGGCGTGGCACAAATCCACTCAGACATTATTAAGGACACTGTGTATGTCTTTTAATGCGTTTATATTACAGCTCAGTGGCCCCAAAAAAGTATTTGGACACCTAAATCACATTTAAAAATATATTCTACTCTTTAAAAGTTTGGGTTCAGGAAGATTTTTAATGCCTCCAAAATAAGTTTCTCAAGTCTCTCACCTAGGCTGCATTTATATGATGAAAAATTCAGTAAAAACAAATGCTGTAAAATATTATTACAATTTAATGTTTTCTATTTTAATTTATTTTAAAATTGAATTTATTCCTGTGATGACAAAGTAAATTTTTCGCCAGCCATTACTCATAATCATTCTAATATGCTGATTTGGTGCTCAAGAAACATTTCTTATTATTATCATTGTTGAAAACGGTTGTGCTGCTTAATATTTTTGTGGACAGCCTGAAAATAGAAATACTTTGTAAAGTTAAAAATGTCTTTTCTGTCACCTTTGATCTGTTTAATAAATCCTTGCCTAACAAAAGTATCATTAAAAAAAAAAAGCCCAAACATTTGAATATGAGCATTTATTTTGAGGAAAGACAACATAAGCATATTTGTCCACAGCAATGACATTCATATATTTGCATCTTAAATGTCCAAATACTTTTAAAGGCCACTGTTTATATCAACATAATATGTCTGTCATTACAATAATTTAATGTAGTGTTTAGCCCTGGTTAAAAAAAGCTCTATCTAATTTGGTTGGGTTGATTCTGTGTTCAGTTTTAAGGACTTCTATGATGTGGACCCACAGAAGTTTCAGAACAAGACCAATGGTATCACTCCTCGTCGCTGGCTTGTCATGTGTAACCCAGGACTGGCTGAGGTTATCGCTGAGGTAAAGAACATTGCTGATAAAAAAGTTAGCAGTACATGTATGAAAAGGTAGGGGGCACTACTGAGAAAACATACACAAAGTATAATAACCATAGTAGGGATGGGCGATACCTCTAATTTTATTTTCAATCCGATACCGATATTTTCAAGCCCAGTATCGATACCGATACCGATACCGCTAAACTAAACTGATCTTTTAAATTATTAAAAGAATATAATCAGTAATTATACTTACTTAATATTAGATTTTAAAGCCATGTTTTTTAACATTTCATAGGCCTTTTTTGTTTACACTGTCAGAAATAAAATATACTATAATTGTATTTTAGCCCTTTACTGGGGCAGTAACCTCAAAGGTGCAACTATACCCCTAAAAGTGAGCATATTAGTACCATACAAGTATGCATGCTTTAAGGGTAGATACATTACAAAGGTGAACTTTTGAGGATACCTCATGAGAAATAAACATGGTGTTACACAAGTACTAAAATGTATTATTATTATTATTATTACCATGGTAAATTTGTGGTTACTGCCGTTTTAGTACAAATACTGTGGTAAACTGTGGTTACTGTAATAAAACCATGGTTAATTTTTGTAAAAGGCTGCCAGGCTGTTGTACCCCTAAAGGTGAAACTTTAGCATATTTTTTTCTGACAGATTTATTAACAGCAATTACAGAACATTTTTACAACTTTTAACAACCAGTTTAAATAAATTTACTTGCACAAACTAGCCAATTTAAAATAAATATTACATGTACACAAGTTTGGGGTCAGTAAGATTTTGTATTTTTTTTTAAAGTTTCATGCTCACCAAGGCTGCACTTATTTGAAAAAAAACAGTAAAAGCAGCAATATTGTGAAATATAACAATTAAAATAACTGTTTTCTATTTTAATATATTTTAAAATGTAATTTAAAATGCATCTGTGATCAAAGCTGAATTTTCAGCATCATTACTCCAGTCTTCAGTGTCACATGATCCTTCAGAAATCATTCTAATATCATTTGCTGCTCAAGAAACATTTATTATTATTGCTGCTTCATATTTGTGTGGAAACCGTGATGCATTTTTCAGAATTAATTTTATATATAGTAACAATGTTATGTAGGCTAATGTAATAATGTGGCAATGGTTTCTATAGATCTACTTAAGCTTCTGATGCTTTTGGGAAACACAGCCCTATTTGACCAAGCACTGTGAGCCATGCGTCAGCAGCGAACGCTGTCTGTGATTGATTGGTTCTGTCTTTCAGCATTTGCGTGTGTTCCGATGAGCAGGAGAAATGGTTCTATCCAACACAATTATTCGCTAATATACTTAGAAGCTTTTTTATGCACCGAATTTCTTGATAAATTAATAAAATTAATGGTTAAAAAATGCACTTTAGAATCGATATTTTTATGTGAGGATCGATCTTTTCAATACAACATCAGTATCGAAAGTATCGATACTTAAGGATCGATCCGCCCATCCCTAAACCGTAGTTGATTTTAGTCCAAGCCAGTCAAAAGCTTTGTGTGAGAAACACTGTGAAATTTAAGTCATAATGTCTTGTGTTAAACATTAGAGAATTGGAGAGGACTACATCCGTGACCTGAGCCAGATGAAGAACCTCTTAAAGTTTGTGGATGATGATGCTTTCATTCGAGACATTGCCAAAGTCAAACAGGTGAGACAAAAAATATCCCACAGTCAAAGTGAGTTGTGCATATTCTACATAAACATGATTGCCACCACATGATATATTGCTTTGTCTTTTTCAGGAGAGTAAGATGAAATTTGCGATGCATCTAGAAGAACAATACAAGGTGAAGATTAACCCACACTCCATGTTTGATGTTCAAGTGAAGAGGATCCATGAATACAAAAGACAGCTGTTGAACTGTCTGCACATCATCACCCTCTACAACCGTAAGTCAATAATAATTCAGGTTTCTCTTGAAACAGCTAAATATTTTTCCAGCTTTACAAGCTTCCCATTCAATGGTGAAACCAAGTCATGCATATCTAGTATGCTACTGGAAAGTTTGGAACATTTATTTCATAACTTTTCATATACTACTTTTATTTCAGTAGGCAGTATACAGTGTGTACTGTGCAGTATGCACTAAACAGCAAGCTATTATTCCTTTCCAAAGATAGTCTACTTTACCTTTACTATTTTGTGTGATCAGGCATCAAGAAGGAGCCCAACAAGGCCTGGACTCCTAGGACCATTATGATTGGAGGAAAGGTTAGACTGATCACTTCACTGACCAATCTGTTCTATTCTACTCAAGTTTGAATGCTAATTGGCTAAATCATGCATCTTCAAGGCCGCTCCTGGGTATCACACAGCTAAGATGATCATCAAACTTATCACAGCAATTGGAGAAGTGGTAAATAATGATAGTGTGGTGGGAGTTCGTCTGAAAGTCATCTTCCTTGAGAACTACAGGGTTACACTGGCTGAGAAAGGTAGAATGCAAACTTACTGACAGATTTTATCATTGGATCAGCTTCCTGTCTTATTAATTAATTCACATAACTCGCTCTGCTTGCTTCTTTTTCTCTTTTTCAGTCATCCCTGCAGCTGACCTGTCCGAGCAGATCTCCACAGCAGGAACAGAAGCTTCTGGAACAGGCAACATGAAGTTCATGCTGAATGGAGCTCTGACCATCGGCACCATGGATGGGGCTAACGTGGAGATGGCAGAAGAGGCGGGAGAAGAGAACCTCTTTATCTTCGGCATGAGAGTGAAGGATGTGGAAGCTCTGGATAAGAAAGGGTGACAGCAAGCTTCAATGAACGATTTGCTGAATAGCATTTTAGTTGTTTGTTTTAGCGCATTCATTTATTCATGTTTATGAAAGCTTTATCTATTTAAATTTATTAAAAAAAAAAAAAAAAAAAAAAGCTTTATCTATTTAAACAGAGTAATAAAATTCAAATGTTCTCAGTTTTATTGCACTGAAGGAAACGTTGCAAATGACTTAGTTGAAGTTGGTTTATTTCCAGATATGATGCCATGGAGTATTATAACCGCATTCCAGAACTAAAGCAAGTCATGGATCAGATCTCTGGAGGATTCTTCAGCCCTGGAGAACCTGATCAGTTTAAAGACATTGTTAAGATGCTGATGCACCATGACAGGTAAGAAAAGCAAAAACAAACAAACAAAAAAATCCAAAAAAGTGCTATGTCTTTTTTGGATATCTCTGTCCATTTCTCACATAGCCACAGATTAACAGTGATCATATAAATTGTTAGTTATTTTGGTTGTCTGGTGTGATTGCAGGTTCAAGGTGTTTGCTGACTATGAAGACTACATTAAATGTCAGGAGAAAGTCAGCGCCCTGTATAAGGTATGTATTACAAAAAACATGAAATGTTTCAGCGTATTTCAGGAAGAGTTTCTAGCCAAAAGCCTTTAGTTTAATCACAGCCTGGCTAAACTTTTATTTGCTACAAACTTAATAGGAAGGACATTTTCATTCTAGAGCGCATTTTATTAGACAAAAATACATCTGTACAAAAGTTTGGGGTCCGTAATATGTGTTGTTTTTGAACGAAATCTATTAAAAACATTCTGAAAAAATTTCTCACAAATTCAACAAAAATATTAAAGGGGTCATATGATGCGATTTCAAGTTTTCCTTTCTCTTTGGAGTGTTACAAGCTGATTGTGCATAGATAAGATCCCTGAAGTTGCAAAGACTAAAGTCTCAAAACCAAAGAGATATTCTTTATCAAAGTTAAGACTCTGCCACGCCCCCCTAAAACGGCTCGTTCTAACACGCCCCCACATATCTATCTCACTATGTGGCAATATTAGCATAATGCTGCCCAAATGTGCACGCAAAGAAAGAAGTTCTGTTACACCAAATACACAAAATAATGATCTTTAAAAAAGCATCATATGACCCCTTTAAGAAGCACTGTTTTAATAGTTGATAATAATACATGTCCCAAATCAGCATATTAGAATGGTTTCTGAAGGATCATGTGACGCTGAAGACTGGAGGCTGTTGAAAATTCAGCTTTGCCATCACACGGACAAATTACGTTGTAAAATATATTCGAACAGAAAACAGTTATTTAAAGGAACACTCCACTATTTTTGAAAATAGGCTTATTTTTTAAATAGGAAAAATATCGAAACTCTTTGGTCATTTTTGAGCAAGATGCTAACGGTCTAATCAGATTCAATGATCTATTCTAAGCTACAGCTAAAAGTGCTACCGCCAGACCCGGAGATCGGCTGAATGGATTCGAAAACGGTAAAACTCAACTGTTTAATTCTAGGGGAGTTGGAAAATAAGCCTATTTTCAAAAATAGTGGAGTGTTCCTTTAAAATGGTAATAACGTAGTAACATTACCGGTTTTAGTGTATTTTTGATTAAATAAAGGTGAGCATAGCATACTTTCTTCAGAAACATAAAAAAATGTACAAACCCCAAACTTTTGATCGGTAGTGTATGCGAACAAAATGAGTTATTAATATTTTTGGTCCATTTTGCCTGAAGGAGACTGTTAATTTTAATGTTTATATGTGACATCATTTTGAAAGCTGAATTAATAAGCTTTCCGTTGATGTATAGTTTGTTAGGATAGGATTTGGCTGAGATACAACTATTTGAAAATCTGGAATCTGAGGGTGCAAAAAAATCTAAATATTGAGAAAATTGCCTCTAAAGTTGTCCAAAAAACAAGTTTTGGATCTTTCAATTCAAGATGACTGTTCCATCAGTGACAGAACACAAGTTTATTTAAAAACATGTCCTATAATTCCCTTCTAATTTAATGTAATGCTTTAAAGAGCTTTAACACACAACAGAAAACCAGTGCAGGGACTGACTCGAAACGTGTTCCTTTTCCTCGTTCTCAAACAGAATACTAAAGAATGGACCAAGATGGTCATCCACAACATTGCTGGTTGTGGCAAATTCTCCAGCGACCGCACCATCGCCCAGTACGCTCGTGAGATCTGGGACATGGAGCCTAGTCTGGAGAAGATCGCAGCCCCAGACGACCCCCGCTAAGTCGTTCCACAGCATCAAAATCTTCCATCTGTTGTAGCTGTTCTCACATTCAGTTTATCTACCATTGTGACGATGTATAAAGGTGATTTTAACATTGACATGTCATAGAAGATGTTTCTCCATCCAGAATACCTCACAACCCTGCTCCAGCGACGAGCTGTCAGCGCATCTAGCTTTGTGGCATGTTAATAATATACAGTATGTGTTGGTGTAAGAATGTTAGTTTTTTTCTGTGAAATATTATGAAAAGATATTAAATATTTGCCTATCCATGCCAGCAGAACAGCACAGCCTCATCCTGGAGAACCGAACATACACTGTGAGGGCAAAGTATAGCAAAAACCTTTATTTTGCCACATATCACAGCATGATCATGACTGTTAAAGGAAACAATTTCAGAAACCACCAATTTTTCTTTTTTTGTGTGTTGTGGCAAAATGTTTGAATTTTGAATCACTTATACTCTATTTTAGTTTTGACAAGCAGTTATTATGTGAACAGTTTGGGCTTTAATGAGTTAAAATGTGGCACAATATAAAATACCTGCCTGTCACATGTTCTGACTTCTTAAAACGACCTGCCTTAACCATACAAGTGTTGTTTGTGCATGTTTAGGTCTAAATCTCTGCCTGTCTTTCATTGGCCTCTTGATGCTCATGACTTGTTCTTTCACCCGCAGAGCTCCTCACTTTAGCACATTAAGGCATGATCTGTCACTTTTGTCCTCATGAAGTGTTGTATTCTTTCCACATATACTGTTGTAACTCTGGACTGGTTTTCACACCACATAAAATAAGACCTGCAGGAATGATGGGGCCCTGCAGAAAACTTTGCTTGAATCCAGTGAGGTAGCAAAACTAATATAGCACTGAAGTGTGATTCTCTATACCGACCAGGCTGCGTTCAAGACCCTGACATGTATTTACTCTGATATATTGTGATAGACTTATATATTTAGAATAGGAAATGAATGTATGGTGCAGTGCTTTTGGAATTGCAAATATGCAATTAAACTAGGCATAAATTGGTGGTTTAGTGATAATGGATGGTGGTTTATTTATGTCACCCCTATATGGACTTGCAACCTAACCTGCAACTTATTTAGTTAAGCAGCTCCAGCCGCCACCGTCCCCTCCAGTGATCTTGTCGAGTGTTTTGTTCTCTCTGAATGTTCTGCCCGTATTGTGGGTAACAACACACACCAAACAGTCCTACTGATGCCCTTGAAGAGTGACAAAATGAAATAAAGATATTAAGAGTGATGCTGTTTCTGCTTTTTGCAAGTATTATGTTGATCTTACATGTGACAATACTATCTTTCAAAAGTTTTGATTTAAAAAAGAAATGTTTTTGAAAGAAGATTCTTCATTCCTCCTTTAGAAATCATTCTAATAATATGCTGCTTTGGTGCTCAATAAACATTTATTATTATCAAAATAGAAAACATGATTTTGTTTAGAATTCTTTATTGAATGGAATGTTCAGAACAGATTTTAACAATGTTAAAATCTTTACTCCTACTTTTTTTTAATTTTATTTATTGCATCCTTGCTGAATAAAATAATTAAAATAATTATATATACTCATATATATTTGAAATATGCTAAATGTAATGGATATATGTACTGTAACCAGTTAGCCTTTTAATCACATTTTTTCAAATTTATACAGTTATGAAATTATTTATTTTTTATACCAAGATTTCCCCCGTAGTCAACAACTGAAAGCTTAACATGCAAGTTACTGTGTAACCAGTTAGCATTGTAATCACATTTGATCTTTTCTACATTAGTTCTGAAATGATTTTAATACTAAGATTTTCCACATAGTCTTTCAATTAATATGAGATCAACAACTAAACGTTTAATTAGTATACAATAATTAGAAAAAATGCTTAAAATTGTTTATCTGAAGGACTT
Source organism: Sinocyclocheilus anshuiensis (assembly GCF_001515605.1). Taxonomy (NCBI): domain Eukaryota; kingdom Metazoa; phylum Chordata; class Actinopteri; order Cypriniformes; family Cyprinidae; genus Sinocyclocheilus; species Sinocyclocheilus anshuiensis. The sequence continues at coordinate 1,742,154 of NW_015542362.1, read as the reverse complement.
TGTTGTCACACTACTACACAATATAAGTGCTGCTGGAGAAAAATGAAATTAATTTCAGTAACTCCCCAAGACGTTGGGTGGCGCTATTGACCTCCAAACACGTCAAGTTCAGCCGTTCACGTTTTTGAGGAAGGGAACAGTTACTGAATTAAACCCCCCTTGCCCAACGATGCATCGGTACACGGACACCTTCCTCTTCCAGCGTTATCACATGCTAAAGGTCTGTACGGTCGGACTGAAGGCATCCGTGCTGGAGAGGCTGTGAGATGCTTTTGCCGGATGAAGTGTGACGCACCAGTTGACGGAGCTGGCAGACAGCTGTGAAAGATTGCGTCGGCATTGCTTCATCGAAGGACTTTAAAATCCAGATCACAAGACTTGGCGCCTCCGTAAAGTCCAGTACTAATAGCGACCACTACCTGAAGAACCACAGTGGTATGTATCAAACTTTTTTGCTCAGGTCCAGCCAATTCAGAGTCAATTGGACGGATCGAATCATTCAGAAGAACGAATTAGCATCGATTGAAGAGTCGCGTGACAGATGGCTAGATAAATGACAGTTGTGTTGTTTAGATGTGGTAATAACTAAAACATCCAAAGGGTAAAGTGTTATCAGCTACTTCAAATACTCAAATAGAGGACATCAATAACTAGGCCACTTTATTGCTCTAGCTCTGCAATAATTGACAAACTATCTGATGACTTTAAAAGTGGTCAATAAAATCAGTATTAACTAACGTAACTTACTCGGAAGCCTTCATACGACGATGTTGTGTTTTTGGAAATTGTTTGTGTAATATTATATTAGTTGGTTTGTAAAATGTTAGCGGAGCAAGATAAAGGAAGTGGTGGAGTTTGAAACCTGAGTGAGTTTTATTAACATAATTTCAGAAACCTAGTCGAAAGGTGGGTGACCGATGCCCCACTTTGCGGTAGGTTCAAGGTTGGAAACCGGTTCTTATGAATTTCCTGCACTACTTACTCGACTTATAGGCTACTAATACTTACACCGCCATTGGCTCTGCAGTGTAGAGCGATTCACGAACAAATGATTCATCTGCCGGTTTTTAGGGCATCAAAACATACAGCGCGACTAGCGTAGTCCGATTCTTGAACGAATGACTCGTATGAGCCGATTCTTTTAAGTGAATCAGAAACACACAGCGCGATCAGCGTAGCCCGATTCCTGAACTGTAGACTCTTATGAATCGCTTCATTTTGGTTTATTAATAACGTTCAGCGTGACCAGTATAGTCATTCAAATCTTGATAAACACACCATTTACTGGAATTGTATCATGTTTATTAGTGATTGCTCATATCTGCTCTGCTGGAACGATGTCGTAATTTCGCAACAGACTGCTGAGGACGATAAGTGGACGAAGAATAACCCCTCAGTCCACTATATGACCTTATATTCTCTCCGCTCTGACAAAGGTGATGGACAACGGAGGGTTTTGCGACGATAATTATCAGAGTGGAAGCAGTGATGATGAGCTGGTGGACATTTCAGATGTTACAGTGGACTTCAGTGAGGATGTCCCGCCTCTGGATCGAGATTACAGCGCGGGTAGGACGCACGCACTACAGAAGATATTAACCTTTTATATTAGACACACTGTACTTTTTTAGCTTTTATCAAAGAACTTTATGCTTTGACAAGATTAACTGGTTTGTTTTGGTGTTTAGGTTTTGTTTTACGAACAATATTTGATAGATTAAGCATAGACTACAGTTTGAATGGAGTATCACACACTTCTTTTGTAAAACATCTAGGTGTCAGTTTGGTGGGATCAGATCACTCTGCTCTCTGCGCAGATACTGATGATGCTGTGTGTCATGTCACTGACAGACTGTTCTCATACCAGGAAGTTCCTTTTTCATGTCTGTTTCACAATCTACAGCACCTTCCTCATTTCACTCTTCCTTCTTGTCTGTGTTTTACCTTAACCTCGTGAAGCCTGATTTATGAAGTAGTCAGAAAGTCTAGTTTCTTTCAAATGGAAACGTTTTAGACAAAATCTTAAAAAATTAAAAAGTTTGCATGTCGTTTTTTTTACTGAGTGTCATATTTGGTTCATATAGTATGATATAGTGCTCAAGGAGTAAAAAAAACTGAGCAAAAAATATGCAATTTGATGCAGTTGCTGATATTTATATGGCCAAAAAGATGAAATCATGATAGCTTGTAATGTAACTCAGTGAGATCTTTAGCAGTGTAGCAGACTAGCATAAAATGCATATAAATATATCCCAAAATTACGGTGTAGTAAGATGTTATTTAAATGCTTAAGTTACTAAAGCTAGTTTTTATTGTTGGGGTCAAATCATAACGCAGTGCAATACAATGATGATCGAGCGATTATGCAAATAAGCACTCCTCCATAACCTGATGTATTTTTTATACTCACATTTTAACACTATTTTTTCTATAAAAAAAAAAACTAACAAAAAATACGTATGGATAATCAGGTAATTAATAAATATAAGGTAAAAAAGGATAGGATAATTTGACTTTTATCTCACAATTCATACATTTTCTTGCAATTCTAAGAATTAATTCAGAATCCAAAAATAACTCTGAATTGCAAGAAAAAAGTATGAATTGTGAGATAAAAAGTCAGTATAAACTTTTCATGTTTATATCTCACAATTCTCAGTTTGTTCACAATTATGAGTTTGTGACTTGCAGATTCCCTTTATTATTATTTTTTTTATCCCATGGTGGAAACAACTAAGTGTTCATTTTGAAACTGTTAATTTTGAAACATTATAAAAGTTATTAAAAATTTATATACAAAAGTCAGTGTAGATTTCACAGGAAAAAGACACGTGTGCCACAGCCTGAAGTGGAACGTATTTGTATTTAAGGATTTTACGTGCTAAAATCCTTGTTCCAAGGAACTTAAATGAGTACCATAGTATTACCATGGTTGTTTATGGTACTATTATGTTAGTGAAATTTTCTTTATGTGTGCATGTGTTTTGTGTGGGTGTTCTGAATAATTCGAATGAAGTTCAGCATGAAAACCCTTTATTCTTCCAATGTTTGAGCAAACAATGGCAAAATACTAATGAATTGTGTGTGCCTAGGGCAACATTATGCACTCTGTGGGTTTCAGCTTTGTTTTCAGAGATGCACTGAGAGATAAAGAGAAAATAAAGTGAGGGAGGAGGGGAGAGATCAATGACAAGTATTTTGGAGAGTCTTGCTCATGGAGACAGAACTGTGTGCCCTCAATTCTGTCTGAGGTTTACAGCAAGCATGACATGATTATACTGATAAATGTACGAGACAGTCATGAGTCACTTTCCCAGGCAGGAAATGTAGTTACAGCCTTCGTGTGCATTTTACCACTTGTTGAAGTATGATACTTGTTGTCAGAACAAGTCACATAATCCGTTGCTCAGTATTCACTGGAGTTATGTCAGCACAGTTATACTTTAAAGATACCAGCAACATTAGCATAATTTCATTTCTTAAGAATGATTTGAAGATTTTAAGAACTGAGAGGAAGTACAATGAAAGTTCATTTTAGGTTGAGCTGCTGTTTTCATGGTAAATAAATGTCTATTCTCTTTCCTTCTCTGACTCAGTCTTTACTCCTTCTATTAATTTTTTTTTTACTTAACTGGATCATAAGTAAAAGACCCAACATATGAGACCAAAGTGAATTGAATAAGACTATATAGAACAGAATAATAATAAAAGCACACAGACTTGTTTTACAGAGCTTCTGGTTCCTCTTAAACCCCCATGCTTTAAACATCTTTTCCTCCTTAATGTTTTTCCACTAAGTCAAAGTACATCAGACTCAAATAAAGGTTTATGGGTCAAAGTCCACACTGTTCCCTTAACCTTATTTTCCCATAGATCTATTTGGAGCGCTAAAATTTTCTGTTATTATTTCCTGTTAATTTCCTCTTCAGCCTATTTGAGTATGATTTGAACATTCAAACATTAAAAAAGACAACCAAAAATGCAAGTGTAAGATAAAAAAAACAAACAAAGCTTTGCTGAGGAATGGCAAACGTTTTGATTACAACATGACTTTTTCAGCGCCTAATTACAATTTAAGATGACTCTTGCACCTGTAATTAAGCACTGAAGAAGATTCTGTTCAAAATGTTTGCTGGCCTTTTTTCTACATTTTTGCTTTGTGCTGTGCTGTCAGAGGCCTTGTTTCGAGTTGAGCCTGAATCTTTGAATTTGTATTACATTTTTTTTAGAACCAGTCTGAAGGCCTGGTATCTTTTTGTGTTAGACCAGCTAAACTTGTTTGATCTGAAACATTTGACGTGTGTTTCACTTCACTTAATCATCAGTACAAATTCATTGTGTGTATTAGGGCTGGGCAGTATATCGAGTTTGTACGATATATCGATATGGTATGATGAGGCAATACCTTTTATATCGATATACCTTAGTTTCATACGAGCGCATCTGAAAAATAAACATATTCATTTAAAATGGCTTGTAAGATATAGTTAACGTGTAGTTTAAAGCGGTTTGTCTCATGTGCTGACAGATAGGCTGTTTAATGCGTTTGAGATGTGGTGTTTTCCTCTGTGCATATCTTATATTTTACAGGTATATATTCCATCTGTAAATGTTAGAAAGTCATGGAAAGATTTTAATTTTGCTGTCAGGAGTGCATGAGCCTTCTGCACGCGATTCTCTGCTAAACTTCACAGACGTCAGTGAACGAGATGGCGCCAAACAGACAGAGCGCAATAAAGTAATTTTGACAAAAATATACATTTTGCTAAAATATTTGTTGTTGGACAATAAATGTGCCATGTGTAGAAGTTTAAACCTACAGGTAAGTGTATTTTTATGATAGCACTAACTATAAAATGACTGTAATGGGGGAATCAAAATAGCACTTACAATTAATACAATTAGTCTGTGCTTTTGGTGTTATTTGTTTTAAGTTTTAGTTTAGTGAATTTAACTTCTGCTTTAAAAAGCATTATGTTTGTTATTAGATTGTAGTGTTACAATGCTATAATGTAATGTAATTTTAACCCTTTTTTGCACATAATATATAGCATAACCTACATGATTATATTCACTGTATTTGTTTTCATAGCCTTTAATATGTATTTGTTGGACAACATTGGGCAGGATATATATATATATTTAAAAATTATTATTATTTTTTTGATAAATACAGATTTTTTTGTATCCAAATAGAAAGCGTACAAAATACAGAGATATACTGTATATCGCATTTCAGCCAAAAAATACAGAGAGAGGTTTTTTTTTATGTTGTTTTTTTTTTTTATCACCCAGCCTTCTGTAAACATACTTGGCAATAAAGCTCATTCTGTTATGACCGTGGCCAAAGCAGCTTGTCTAGTTATCAATTCCTGTCTAGTCCGATCGCATAGTATCATCTCTGAATGTAGCATTCAATTTCTTCAATTATAGTTCTTCTTGGAATAAAGGATTTTGTGTTTTCAAGGTTAGTCATTGTTTCTGAGTAAACATGCTAGAAGTAAAATAAAAGTGCTTTATGTATTGTGTAAACAACACATGTAACATTCACTGTGAATCCTGTTCAAACTGGCTTGTATTTTGACTTTGACTTCATCCAGTGTTATCTGTGGCTTTAAGTCAAGTCTGTCTGGCTCTGTCAAAGTGCATTACTTTTGACCTACACACGCTAACAGCTCTGACTGACAATGCATTAGTGAACTGATTGTTATCTGTTATTCCTCTCAAACCACAATGGGAATTGTCCATGTTTAATTGCCATTTTATTTGCATTCTATTTGCACAATAGAAAAATGGCATAGGCATGCACTGCTGCACGCAAATATGCATAGTGTCTGCTGGTTTCCCATGAGAATTTGTTGTGTTTTGTCCCTGTAGGCCGCTGTAAAGCAGAATGGAGGCCAAACAACAGTCCCAAGCTGATGGATCTACTGGATGACACTGTTCCTGGCATTGGCACCTACGAGGACTTCAACACCATCGACTGGGTTAGGGAGAAGTCTAAAGACCGAGATCGGCATCGAGAGGTGAGCGGGAATGACACTGCTTATGAAACCTCACCCTTCAGTTCCAGCTTTAACAGCTCATCTTTCTTTCAGATCACCAATAAGAGTAAGCAGTCCACAGTAGCCTTGCTCTTCAGCATCAGTGATGCCTTTTCCGGCTGGCTTCTGATGCTTTTCATTGGACTCATGTCAGGTCAGCCCACTTCCTGTTTACTTCCCTACTTCCTGTTTACTTTCGCACATCTTGATTGCTTTTTTTTCCTACTAAATATCAACTGCTTAATGGCCTCTGCTGAATACTTTTTTAATTTTACAGCACTTTCTGTGTTCATCATTAAAGTATAAAAACCCATTTCTGCCATATAAGGAAAAAATGCTTTGGTAAATCATAATTGTGACCAGGGGAGGTTTCTCCATTAGGGCGATTGTGCGACGCACCACCAATTTTTTGTTTCTTTCACATTCAACCACAGTGTGACGCTAGCCTTCACTGTTTGTTCTGCCTCTAAATAATCCAATCAGCGTCGAGTCACGTTTTGTGTAGTACCGCCCCTTTTTGGGCGATTTCTGTCAGACTGAGAATCGCCCCGAGTGCTCTCATAGACTTCCATACAAAGATCATTTTTTTCGAACTGCAGGCACTGCAATGCAATCTCTGAGTTCCGGGAGGGCTGGCACTAACGTGCTTTCGTCATCATGCGTAACCTTAACTTGTGCAAGGATTGGTGGGAACAGTGACATCCAATAATATTTAAAAACTATTTTGAATTTTAACAAGAAAAAAATGAAAAACTACTTTAATATCTTTATCAAATGTGAAAAAAGAAAAGAAAAGAAAAAAATAAGTGAGCAGTGTAATGTAAGTGAGCAGTGTAATGTAAGTGAGCAGTGTAATATGTGAGTTGTGTAAATAGTGATTTATGTGACTTCAATTATTATTAAACTGAAATTGAAGTAAAAACATTTTTGGAAAACCACATCCTGGCTTCAGTCTTCATTTGCTGCTGAATTGTGTTAACACGCATGTAGAAACATAAGGAGAGCAAGAGATTGATTGTTAGAGTCAGTTTATTTTTAATTAATACTATAGTAGTTCAGTTTCCTTTACATCTTTAACTAGCCGTTAATTTATCAATTGAATGGGTGACCTATCCTCATTAATCATGCAAACATTTGCCCCCCCCTGAGAGAATTGGCAGGAGCCGCCACTGATTGTGACCAAAAAAGTTGAAATTATGAGAGGGAAAGTAATTATAAGAATTTTGTTGACTTTGTATTGCAAATATTTTTGAGATTTCGTTTATCTTATAATTATTTGACATACTGTGTCATCATTGTGACTTTTTATCACATAATTATGACTTTCATAATGGATTTCTGAAAGCATGTTTTTTTTTCTCTCATGTCGGAAATAAGCTTCGATGGTATATAGAAGCATATTTCTGTCATCTAAGGATAAAGCATGCTTTGGTAAATCATAATTATAACAAAAATGTTGTATGAAATACTAAGTCATAATAATAAGATAATTCAGTTTTGACCAACATTTTGACTGTCATTTATACATTTTTGTCTCATAATTATGACTTGGTATCTCAGAATTTTGACTTTTGTGTGTTATAATTATGACTTTTTATGACTTAATAATTATGATTTACCAAAGCATGTTTGTGTGTGTGTGTGTGTGTGTCAGAAATGGGCTTTCATATAAAGAAAATTAGCGAGCAGCAGTATTACTCTTGCTCATAAGTACACAACTCATCACAACTATTTGTGACATAGGGAGAGCGAATGATACCTCAAATGTTGACAAGAGATGTGCTATCACTTTTCTTCACTGTCAGATCTAAGATTTTAGCCTGATGGGCAACATAAAAATTGAAAACAAAAAAAAACATTAAACCTGCATTGAAGAGGGTACTAGGATCGTATCTAGAATATTGTAGAAACTTGAGGATGAGCTTGTTTGACTTGGGCCATTAAGCAAACACCTAGCAATGTGCTAAAACTGCACTGTAGAAACCACATAGCAATGATCTGGCAAACTCCCAAAATATCGTAGCATTATGGGGGCAAGTCTGCATTAGCAAACACCACTCGCATTCTCTTTAGGAAATGTAAAAAGATTATTGTCGGAAAAATATGTTCATATGATGTGAATTGAAGGTCTTTTGTGTCCCATGTCTCCCAGGGGCCTTGGCCGGAGGTATAGACATTGCTGCCCATTGGATGACAGACCTTAAAGAGGGCGTGTGTCTGAACGGGTTCTGGTTTAATCACGAACACTGCTGCTGGGCTTCCAATGAGACCACTTTCCAGGAAAGAGACAAGTGTCCTCAGTGGAAAAGCTGGGCAGAACTCATGGTTGGAGTCAGTGAGGTGGGTTCTGTATTTGTCCCAGACAGGCGCATTGTGTGACGGAGATCCATGTTACCAGTGCGAGAGAGAGTACAATACCAGGAGGAGAATATTACATCTGTAATCATTTCATCATTATGTTGTTTTCTACCGCTTTGAATGAAATTTTGCATTCATTTTTCCAGTGACATGAGAGAGCGCAAACATTCGTGGTTATTGTTTTCATAAAATATCACACTGTTGCTGACATGTTGACAGATGAAGGACAGATGTATGTTTCCTTTTCATTTTCTGTCTGGTTGTTGTAATAAGTGTTTCCAATTTAGCAGAATCGAAGCTTTACAAACATGCTTAGCGCAAAGATTTCCAAATAAATGTATGACGGAGTGTTTTGCGAAGGCTAATGAAATGAGTTCCAGCTGCCTTTCTTCACTGTGGTTAGAGTTCTTCACTTGTTGATATGTCCTACCATTCAGAAGTTTGGGGTCAGTAACATTTTTAAAAATGTTTTTAAAAAACAAGTCTTTTATGATCAACAGTGATTAATTTATTTGATGAAAGATATATTAACAATTGAATATTGAAATATTGTTACAAATTAAAATGACTGATTGATTTTAATGTTTTAAAATGTAATGTATCACTGATTAAAAACTCCAGTCTTTAGTGTCTCAAGATCCTTCAGAAATCATTCTAATCTGCTGATTTGGTGCTCAAGAAACATTTAATCTTTTCAATGTTGAAGACAATCATGCAGCTTTTTTTTTTTTTCATTTGAAATAAAAATAACTTCTAACATTTCTATCCCCTAATTTCTAACCCCAAACCTCTGAATGGTAGTGTATATCACCCCTTTGTGGTACAAAGCTACAATATTGTTTTTGAACAAATGACAATAAAACATGCATTTTAATCTTAGATTTAATTATATTTTTACTTTTGTAAAAAAAAAAATGGTAGCGTATGTTCTTTGAATTTAAACATTTATTCCCATCTGAATTTAGATCATTTTTAGGATGCTGTCTCTTGAGTTTTGAGGCATTATTTTAAAGACTCTTAAACAAACACCTCATCGATGAGGCAGGTATAAGCTTTAACAATCCTCCTCAAATCGTCCAGCATTCATTTCTTTATTATTTTTAGACTCAAAATTATAAATCGAGGTTCACAGACTTTAGAATGCGAGTAAATAGTATGTAGCATGTAAAATAATTGTGGCCTAACTGTGAATATGTCCTGTAGGGGGTGACGGTGTATAAGATTCTTTTGTTTCACTTGTATCCTGTGTGTGTCCTGCAGGGGCCTGGATTGTATGTGCTGAATTATTTCATGTATATGTGCTGGGCTCTTCTCTTCGCCTTCCTCACAGTGATTCTGGTGAGAGCCTTTGCCCCTTATGCCTGCGGTTCAGGAATACCAGAGGTGAGATGCTCATACAAACTATATATGTAATATATCTTTCCACTCATTCAAGCTCTTTTCCCAACAAACCACTCACTGTAGAGCTTTTCTCCAGCCTTACAATCACATTGTCTCTTCTGCTTCACTTTAAATGTGATTTAAAAAAACACCCCTCTGTTAAGTGCACAGTAGTGAGTCAGGATTTAATAGCCGTTTTATACCTTAAAATCTTAATTTTTTTATTTTATTATTTTTTTCAGTTTTCTGTTCCAAACTGTCTGAGTAAAGTGAGATGCGGACAGTAGTGAAGTATTTTTACTTTACTCAAGTAACTTTTAAAAGTATCTGTAGTTTATCAGAGTGTTTTTCTTTGGAAAACTTTACTTCACTACATTCCAAAGCATAATGTCATACTTTTTACTGCACTTCATTTCATATATAAAAGTTGTTGTTTGTTTTACCTTTAATACGTAAGAACATTCAAAATGTAGTACTTTCTTGTACTCAAGTAAATCTTTGAATTACTTTTACTTGAGTAAAAGTAAGAAAGTAATAGATTTCTAATGCAATTAAGTATTAAATTATATTTAATATGAAACGTAGTGCAGTAAAAAGTACAATATTATGCTTTGGAATGTTGTAAAGTAAAGTTTTCTAAAAAAAAAAAAACACTCTGATAAAGTATAACCTGAGAAGTACTTTTACAGCAGAGTAAAAATACGTCACTACTGTCCGCCTCTGGATACAGATTATATCTGTTTATTATAGTTTTCGACAGTTCTACAGTTTTCTGTACTGTTTTCAGATGTTCAAAATGTTTTCAGATGTTCAACCACAATTGCTCCTGCTCTCTAACCTTGGCAGAAAGAACAATGAAGGGCTTTCTGACATAAGTCACACTGTCTGTCTGACAAAACCCCATGTTAGATTATTGTAGTTGTACTACTGATTTAAATTCATGTGGAGGAGTTGTCAGAGGAGATTTAAGGACATTTTTAATGGCTGTTTTTAAAACGATCCATTAAGACATGTTCGTATGCCAAGAATAACTGCTTAAGTGAATCAAAACCGTTCTTCAACTTATGGTCTGGAAAATGGCCAGTTTTTGAATCATTTTGAATCCTGAATAACCAATCCTGAATGCTTGCAGATTAAGACCATCCTGAGTGGCTTTATAATTCGGGGTTACCTAGGGAAGTGGACTTTGATCATCAAGACCATCACACTGGTGCTGGCCGTCTCGTCCGGCCTCAGTCTGGGGAAGGAGGGTCCGCTGGTTCACGTAGCCTGCTGCTGCGCAAACATCCTATGCCATTTCTTCACCAAATACCGTCGAAATGAGGCCAAGAGACGAGAGGTGAGAGGAACTGGGGCGGGAGATAAGGAGAGGAGGAATGGAGTGATGGAGAGATAAGGGAGAGGGGAGTGTGGGATAGACTGATGGAAAAGTAACAAAGTATTTTGTGTCTTGGATCAAAACTTGTAATGTAATACATTGATATAAGCCTCTTGGCTTGGTCTCTGTTAACTGATGTGCTGGAAGTTGCCAGTGCCAATTTGGTAATAGAAATAGCGAACAGACGAGGCTTTTTCTATACCGTATAGGCTGATTGTTCATGAATTTAGTAGGGTGAATATGCTCTTTATTGCGCATATTAGTTAGGAAATAAGAATGCAATGGAATGTAAATATATGTGTGTGTGTGTGTGTATCAGGTGTTGTCTGCAGCATCTGCAGTGGGAGTGTCTGTAGCGTTTGGTGCTCCTATTGGAGGAGTGCTTTTCAGTCTGGAAGAGGTAAGCATTTTATATTTCAGCAGTCCTTCCATAAACAAAGAGATGTGTATTTCTGACTTATGTTTCTGATTTTTTTCTTTTTCTTTTGGAGGGGTTATTATACAATCAGCCAAAGAAACCAGTATAAACCCAGACAGGCTGCTTTTTGAGTGGGTCATTTTATGATCATGACCAACTGAGAGACTCTCTGTGATTCAATGTGCATACATGTCATGATGATATGATTTTATTTGGCCAACAAAACAAAAAAATAATATAAAACAAACCGTTTTACTTTTCTTTATAAATGAACAAATAAAAGCCTTTTAATTATGAGCTCAAAATGGTTATAATTCCCTGAAATACTTTAACTTTATTCCCCACAAAAGATTTGTAAAATTTAAAACATTTATCATTGTTATTGTCCTTTGACTTTCTGTATGCATTGCATTTTTTATGTAATTTTGAAAGACACAAAAAATGAGTTATTGACTCTAAAATTCACATATACATTACTGTTCAAATGTTTGGGGTAGGTAAGATTTTTTTGTTTTTTTTGTTTGTGAAAATTATTTTTATGCTTAAGACTGCATTTATTTTGGCCAGAAATAGTGTTAAATATTATTACAATTAAAAGTAATTGTTTTCTATTTTAAGATTTAAAATATATTTTAAGTTTAAAATATAGTCTCCAGTGTCACATGATCCTTTAGAGATTGTTCTAATATGCTGACAAGAAACATTGGTCACACTTAACTTAAAGCCTTTATTTGTAATGCATTCTAAAGGTTTATTAAAGGCTATAATGCATTATATTTATAATAATGCATTATATTTATTATATTAATGTGCATTGTAATACATTATATCTTGTTGTTTTTTTGTTCCGAATTTAAATTGAATAGTGTAACAATGAATTGATAAGTGTTATAATGTGTTAACTGTGGTTCGAATTATTCATGAGACCGTACATTACATGATAATGTGCATTACAAGGCATACTCAATGTATGATAACTGAAATAATGTGTAATTTTATGTAATGTGTCCTTGCTGAATAAATGTATTCGTTTGCTTCTGACTTTTCACTGACCGCAAACTTTTTTCACAGTAGTCTAATGCTTAATCTAAAATTGTGAAAACATCTGCTGAATGTTGTTTTAACATCTGACAGTGACCATATTTCTCATGCATTTCTTTTTCAGGTCAGCTACTACTTCCCTCTGAAAACTCTGTGGCGTTCGTTCTTCGCTGCTCTGGTCGCAGCATTCACCCTTCGCTCCATTAATCCCTTCGGCAACAGCCGATTGGTCCTTTTCTACGTGGAGTTCCACACTCCCTGGCATCTTCTGGAACTCATACCTTTTGTGCTTCTGGGCATCTTCGGTGGCCTCTGGGGTGCTTTCTTTATTCGTGCTAACATTGCCTGGTGCCGGCTCCGAAAGAACACCTGCCTTGGGCACTACCCTGTCCTTGAGGTTGTGGTGGTCACCCTGTTAACAGCGTTTCTAGCGTTCCCAATCGAGTACACCCGGATGAGCAGCAGCGAACTGATCTCAGAGCTGTTTAATGACTGTGGTCTGCTGGACTCATCGAAACTCTGCGGGTACACCAGCAACAGTGGAAGCGCATCAGGAAGCGTTAATGCCACTGCCGCTAATGGCCTGGGGGCTCGGCTGGCAGGGCCAGATCTCTATACAGCTATGTGGCAGCTAGCTCTTGCACTGCTCTTAAAGATGATCTTCACTGTGGTTACATTTGGCATGAAGGTGAAAGACCCAGATGTATTTTTTGAAGGCAAAACAGATTCAAATATCAGGACAGTTTTGAGTATAAAACCACTAAATGAGTTAATATAATAAAATAGTTTAGATAGTAACTCTTTAATACCACAGATTTACCATGGTACAATATAATTTTGGAAAATTTTGTTTCTTGGCTTTATCACGTGACTAGTTTCTGAGCGGGTTTTACTGTTAATACTATTATAGTATTTAAAATAGTTTGAATTTGTTTTTTTGTTTTTATATTTTTTTCATTTTAATTTTAGTTTTAATAATTTTGTTATGTGACTTGTCATTTTTATTAGTTTTAGAATTTGTAAATATTTCCATTTAGGTTTATTTGTATTTTTAGTCATTTTAGTTCTTCAACTTCAAAATTCTTAATTTTATTTAATGTAGTTGGCAAGGCAAGATTTCCTAATTTCTTAATTATTTATTATAATAGTATTATATAAATAAATAAATAATTAGTTTAAATATATATATATATATGTATATATATATATGTATTATATTTAATACATGTATATATATTTATTTATATTTAATAAATAATACATTTATTATTCAATATTTTTGTATGAATATATATATATATATATATATTTGTATACACTATGTATGTATATGTATGTATCTCTATCTAATATTTTTACTTTATTTCAGCTTTATTTAAATTAGTGAAAACAATCATAGTTAATGGTTTTCAATTTTATTAACAATACCATTATATAATACTAAAATATTATATTATTATTTAGTTTTATTAATATTATTATTTAAATTTTTTGGTTCATCCTCTGAGATTGTTTATTTGTTGTTGCCTTGGGTATCTATTTATTATTAATACTCTCAGTACCAGAGGTTGGCATCATAAGAAAGGCAACAATGTGGTATTGATTCAGCCCAGTCACAATAAAACTTAAAAAAAAATGTTGATAAGTTGGCAAAGCATATCAAGTGAGCTCTGTCATCTCTATCTTTTAATTCCGTCTTGCTCCTTGTTCTCTCTCCAGGTGCCATCTGGTTTATTCATACCTAGTATGGCGGTGGGGGCCATAGCAGGCCGACTTCTTGGTGTGTGCATGGAGCAGCTGGCCATACGCCACCACGAAGGGGACATTTTCAGAGGCTGGTGCTCTCCAGGGGCAGACTGCATCACGCCGGGCCTGTACGCCATGGTGGGCGCAGCAGCCTGTCTGGGTGAGGGGTGATTCTTCTGCATCTCTGTGAAAATTTCCTGAACATTCATTTTCCAGATGATTTATTTTTCACTTCGCAACCAAATTGCCTTGTGCAGTCTTCCATGCAGAAGCATTTAATGGTGGCTTTCAGGAATGTAGCTTGACCTTGCAGAGTCCTTGACTCCTTTGACTGTCGCAGTTTTAATGAAGTGTTGTTAGTTTTATAATTTGCATTAGAGACTATTAAATCACTACATTAGGCTATATGCTACATTGTCAAATTAGCAAGCAAGAGTTGTTGTTTTTTCTTATTTCTACTCTAGGTGGTGTGACCCGTATGACTGTCTCTCTGGTGGTCATTATGTTCGAGCTGACGGGAGGTTTAGAGTACATCGTGCCCCTCATGGCTGCCGCCATGACCAGCAAATGGGTCGCGGACGCTCTGGGTCGTGAGAGCATCTACGAGGCCCACATCCGCCTCAACGGTTACCCTTTCCTGGAGGCCAAAGAAGAATTCCGTCACAAGACTCTTGCCACAGATGTGATGCGGCCACGGCGGGGCGACCCACTGCTGTCTGTGCTGACGGAGAGCGGAATGACTGTAGAGGAGGTGGAGAGACTCATCACAGACACCACCTACAGCGGCTTTCCTGTGGTGATCTCACAGCAGTCTCCGAGATTGGTGGGCTTTGTGTTGAGGAGGGATCTGGTCATATCCTTAGGTGAGAGTATTTTTATTGGTCACTCCACATATTTATGCTATTTACAGGGTTTTCTCAGTCAAAGAAAACAAGGGGTGTATGTGTGTATGAACAAACATCACAGTTAAAGTGTGACATCACACGCCTTTTTTCTTTCAAATGGTTACATTAATAGTGTTTGTTATATTTTTTTAATTAAAGTGGAAATCAGTTTACTAAATAATGTAAACCTGACTGCTTCACTTCAACTATAAGACTTTAAAAAAATGCACAACTACTTTCATCATTAATAATAATAACAGGAATAAATTGTATTGTAAAACAAATAAAAATTTTACTGTTT
>NW_015542362.1:1724369-1726267 GCF_001515605.1 Sinocyclocheilus anshuiensis | reverse complement strand
TATATATCAAATAAATGCAGTAGCCTTGGTGGGCAGAAGAGACTTATACATATGATTAGTATTATTTTTATTTATTTATTTTTTGTTAAAAAATAATTCAATATATTTATGAGGTTAAAATAAGACTCTTATGGCCACCAAGACTGAATTTATTTTAAAACTGTAATATTGAGAAATTAATTCAGTCCGGTCTTTAGTTTAACATTCAGGAATGCATTTGAATATGCTGATTGGCTGCCCAATAAACATTTATTTCTATTATCAATGTCGAAAACCATTGTGCTGCTTAATATTTTTTGTGGAAACCGTGATACAGTATCTTTCAAAAGTCTGGGTTAAGTATGATTTAAAAAAAACAAAAAAAAACAGAATAAAATTTAAACCTACTCTTACATTATTTCTAGGCCATATATTGCTCTTTGTTTCTGTAGAAATTACTTGCAGGTCATCATGACATCGGTTTGACTGTCAGAGTCTTACAAACCAGCCAACTTACTGATGCAACCGACCACAGTCTCAAAGTAGTTTTCTTTTCTTTTTTCTGATATTTAGGGAAATCAAGTTGTGCCTGAGGGTATCTTCTTTTCTTGCTACTAAATGTCTCAAACCAAACCCTTGATTATCAGTCAAAGAGTTGATACCACAGAGATTTTGTCAGCCTGGCGCCTTGTAAGTGCAACTTTGTTTCCTGGATGACTGATTAAAAACTGGTGTACACTGAATCCAAGACGTTTTAGAGCGGCCAGCCAATCAGATTGGAAGCAGTGATTTCAGCCAGTTTTGTGTGCAATATGATGGTTTCTGAACGGTCCATGGGCTGCCACAGAAGTTTTGCTAATTAACCCTTGTTGTAACTGATGCATTAGTGTTGAGTTTATCCAGCTAACTTCCCTGTTTTTTCCCCACTCCATCATCTTAGAAAATGCCCGGCGGAATCAGGAGGGTGTGGTCAGCATGTCTCCCATCCTGTTCACTGAATGTGATCCACCCATGTCACCCAGTGCACCTCCTGCAGTCAAACTGCACAGCATCTTAGACCTCAGCCCCTTTACGGTCACTGTGCACACGCCCATGGAAATCGTAGTGGACATCTTCCGCAAGCTCGGCCTGCGGCAGTGCCTCGTCATTCAGAACGGGTGAGTCTGTGGACATGGATGATGTGCATAGCTGTGTGGTCTGTTTGAAGCAGTAGCTGAGATACAAGTGTAGCAGATATTTGTTTTCTCCCATGAGAAGCAGAATGAGGCTGTCACTTTTTAGATTTGACTGGGCCAAGGAGAAATAAACAGCATTTTAGTGATCATGTCTCAGTTATAGCTTGTAATTTTAGGGGTGAGATTAAAATTTTTCAATCTGACCTGCGTTCATATGTTAGCTCTGGTTCAAAAACTGGTGAGCTACCAAGCATTAAAGGCAACACGTGGCAGCGACAGTACGCAAACTTCTAAGATAACCTAATTTGGACAAAACAGCATCACAATCTGATAAGGCAACCCTAGAATAGCTTGCAAAGAGCTAAGCTTTCTTTCAAAATGCTGGACAAGAGTTGAGAGAAACGTTGAGTATAAATGTACTTAAATGATACTTCTCAGTACTGAAAATAAATTAAAGTAAAAATTTTTTACAAATTTTTTACAGTATATTTGTGTGCTATACATCATTGCCAGGGCCCATTAGAGGGTCTCAGTACACTACCAAGGGTAACTGTCAAAATGATATAGAATTATTAAAAAAAAATGATGTCAGCTTACATCTTTATTTTTAGCCGTTTTAGCTTATTTTATTTAAGAACCAGGTTTCCCACGGTCATGAAAAACCTGGATATACTGTATGTAGGAATTTTAAGTGTTTTATATATATATATATATATATATATATATATATACATACATACATAC
>NW_015542362.1:1720343-1723242 GCF_001515605.1 Sinocyclocheilus anshuiensis | reverse complement strand
CTTACAGTCATGTACATTTTTAATAATGAATATAACTTTGTATAGTTATGTCAAGCACTAAAATATTTTATTGGTTAGGAATAGCTGAAAATAGCTATATGTGAGTAAAAATAAACTAGAAAACTCATTTGATGTGATAAAAAAGTAAACAACAAAATAGGTTTGCTTAGCAACATGCTAATGTCATGCTCTATTGGAATCAATTGTGAGTGAACTCTCCCATATTTGTGTGTTGTTGTATGAGGTTCAACCTCAGTTCGAATGCTGCCTTGAGGGCTATTCATGTTGCAGTGTCAAAAGTTAGCTCACTAGGTTTAAGAACAGAGTTGTCTCCAATTTGCAGTTAGATTGTTCGTTAAACTTTGTTTAAATATGCACCAGCCCAAGCAGGAGGGCTTTGTTCCTCCCAAGATTTCTTCTGCATCCACAACTACGTAAACATCTTGGAGAGTTTTTCCTCTGCACTCTTGCCATTGGCGTGCTCACTATCTACTTTGTGCATTGTGAATAGTGCTACACAAATAAATTGACCTGCGAAATACACTGCAAATATCCAGTGATTAAATAAAACAATCTCAGCACTTCTGACTGAGATGAGGGCATTTATGCTTATAAAAGTCCATTTTGAGTTTTTTTGTTTCCACAAATGTCCTTTCTTATAAGAGCACTCCCTACCATATTTGTTCAAAACAGCTGAAGCTGATTCTTGCTAGAGTTGTTTTGCCTTTTAAAGTGTGTGTTTTAATCAGGTCCCGATGTTGAGCAGATCAACGTGGCTGTTGGTCTTTCTCGGATTCCTGTGATCCACCCTTCAAGTCTATCTAGGACAATAAAAGGAAATGACATAATATAAAAAGCAAGAAGACTGGAAACACACACGCACACTTTGAACATGTGGCCTTGAACTTTTATGCAAACATAGTCTCTCTCATGCATATGCTAACAAGGACCATCTGTTCAATAATTGTCTGTTTGATTTGTGTGACTTGACAGCTCAGTGATTTGTATTAATTAAAAACAAGAATCCTTTTTCTCCCTCTCTTTTCAGGCGTTTGCTGGGAATCATCACTAAAAAGGACATTCTTAAACACATGGCGCAGATGGCCAACAGAGACCCGGATTCAATCCTCTTCAACTGAAGACTCTCAAGACTGAATGGACACTCCTGCACACACACACACAGAGGGCTGAATCATCCTGCGATGATGATGGTGGTGGTGGTGGTGGTAGGACTGTGTGTGTCGCTGAGGTACTGCTATTATACAGTGGTGTGAGAGTGGCCTAAGGCAGCTTTTCGCTCTTCCACCACTGGACCTGTTCAGACAGGAGCTGTTTAGCCTTTCCGGAGGCTACAGAGACAAAAAAAATGCTGTCCTCTCACACCTGTGAACCTCATATCAGGCCTGATCTGAATTGTTGCCATAAGGACTTGCTGTATGTGGACCAAATGCTTTTTCCTGCCTACAAATATGGGGATCAACGACTTATTTTTGCACTTTTTTTTTTTAATTTATGGTGCTTTATTCTACTTAAAAGGTAGCTTGAACTAGCTTCAGATGGTTGCTAGTCTCCCAGGCTGATCTGGGTTGCTGGTTTTGGGC
Organism: Sinocyclocheilus anshuiensis; assembly: GCF_001515605.1. Taxonomy (NCBI): domain Eukaryota; kingdom Metazoa; phylum Chordata; class Actinopteri; order Cypriniformes; family Cyprinidae; genus Sinocyclocheilus; species Sinocyclocheilus anshuiensis. The sequence goes on along the minus strand of NW_015542362.1, from coordinate 1,721,641 downwards.
ATTTATATGAATGGGAGTCTAACTGACTGACAGACGGTTTTAAGCCAGCCAACAATCTAATAGTAGTTGAAGCTATTTTTTAGCAGGGTTTCCATCCCTGGAGTGACGTTTGACCTCGAAAGGAACTTCAGAAGGGTGAGAACATTCCTGAGATGATCTGGGAAACGTGCGTTAAGGGTGTCTTGTCAGAACCTGTGTGTGTGTCGAGCGATCCCTGTGGGAAGGTGTGCCGCCTTTTGTAGAAGTGCGATGAGATTTGGTGTATCATGTTGAAGTCACACAGATGCACTTACTCTTTCTCATTTATACATACTAGCAAAACTCCCTCAGTAGTGCCGTTCATCTGTTTCTCACTCTTTGAGAAGGAGGCTTTGAAGATAACATGCCACTTTTGAAAAGTTTATATGTGCATTTGACTTCAACCGGACAGAAGCCAGTGTTGATTTTTATGGGGCCTTAAAGGAATGGCTCGTCCAGAAATACTGTAATTTACTCACCATTTTGACATTCCAAACCTGTATGACTCTTTTCTTCTGTGAAACATAAAACAAGACATTTTGAGACCGTCTTAGTGGGTTATTTGTTGATACGATGAAAACCGATAGCAATTACAACTGCTTGGTTACCAACATTCTTCAAAGTCTGTTCTTTTGTGTTCTGCAGAAGAATAAAAAGTCATACAGTTTTGGATCAAAATGAGGGTTTTTGTTTGAACTAAGCCTTCAATAGTTATGTTGAAGTGCCCTGGTTCTCCCTCTGTCGTTCTGCTATTACAACAAGCTATTTGGTCTTACCAGTGGCATATGTTTTCCAAAAAGTCTGTAGTGGCTGCCAAACAACCAATTTCCACTCAGCTTCCCAAACTGCAGTTCCCGCTTGGCACCACCAGGAGGCACTCTCTCACAGACTGTTCATTCTGGACATTGTGCGCCATCTGATTGATTCTTGGCCCGGTTCGCTTGCTGGGTGTGTTGCGGCATGCTCTCATTACCTTCGGGACTCTTTACATTCCCCCAACAGCTTTATGCTCATATTGAGAACCTGGGCCCCTCCATGCTGTCTTTGGAGATGCGAATCCATTCCTCCGTCTATCACCCTTGCTGTCTTTCTCATGTTCTCATGTCGTCCTCAGACAACCTCAGTGAAGCATCTCCAGGCAACTCCCTTGTTTGTCCGCGAGGATCCGATCATGACATAACGAGATCCTCCCTGTAATGAAAGGGCTAAACGCATACTGTAGTCCCTTTCCTTGGCATACTTGTTTGACTTTATGTCTCTGCGCATTTTAAAACCTCCTC
>NW_015542362.1:1683387-1719785 GCF_001515605.1 Sinocyclocheilus anshuiensis | reverse complement strand
CCGTAATTCCCGGGAGTTGGATTCGGGGCAGAGAGGTCGTGGAGGGCTATTGTTCCCATTCGCTCCTGCTTGTCTGGGCACCCGGTCGCCAGGATGTCCCCCGACCGCTTCCCTCAAGCACCGTCACACAGCCCCGACCGCCTTCCACTCTTAGAAAGACCATTTCCGGTCCAGTCCTTAAACAACGGGCGATTCTGAACTGTTATAATAGAGTGGGTGGAAAAAAATAAATTCTTTCACTCTGATTACTGAAAGAAAAGGTGTGTGTATGTGTGTGAGTATTTGTGCGGGGGGCCGTAAGGGTGTTGGAAGGAGAGATTATGCTTTTCTCTTTGGCCCTCCTAGGAAAACATGGGAATATGGGAGGAGGGAGAGGAGAAAAGGTTAATTAAACAGTGTTCACTGGTCAGTGGAGGGATCGTTTCACAAAGGTCCCTTCTGTGTCACACGGGGGGTTATTGGAGAGACTTGGCACGAAGGACTTCCACTCATTCCTGCAATCCGGGTGGGTGCTGAGCCTCTTTGCGCTGTAACCCAACACTCGATTGGCGCAGAAGGAGCCGGGCCAGGACCAGGACCAAATGAAATGTTGTAATGTAAAACAGGACGCGCCACAGACCTCCTATGTTCTTATCTACAGAACATAGGCTTCTTCTAACTTTTCAACTCGGGAAGCAGCAAGTAAACAGCTGTTTAGTTGGCGTGTACTTGCCTTTTTATATGCAAACAGCCTGTTTAGGGCCGAAGACAAATGTTAAACCTGAGTAAACTGCTTTTACAGGCGTCAGAGAGCATGTTTGCGATGTATATCTAAAGAAACCTGTGATTTTTCTCGCCAAAAAGGCAATACGGTTATTACCAAATTGCTTGGAAGGAAAAGAAATGAGATGAAGTACCTTTTGTCTGTTTTATTGATTAGAGATGTTAACTTTAATATGTATTTATTTGCACAAGTATTTTCTATTGCAGTATTTGTACATGACTGTGATTTATATCATGTTGTCAAATGAACTTTTGTCCATTTGAATAAATCTGAACGATGCATTCCATGCAGACTGCATTCATCCTGAGGTCAAAAAGTATGTGTTTATGCTTCAGATATATAAAGAATCGTTGTGGCTTTAAGTTTTTGGTTTATCTTGCATAATCAAAGACTCCAGGACATTAAAATTCCAAATTCCAAATATGAGCATTTTTATTCCCTCGAATCCCAAATTGCTCTGGTGGTTGTAGAAACAGACCCACGCTGGTTCGTGTTAAATGTGGTATTTCAAGGAAATTGCTGAGGGTCTCTTGAAACACCACAGGATTGTGGGGCGCGTCTTATTTGATATTGTTTCTGAACTCTTGACTTTCTCACACCTTTTGAAGGCCGATGTTTTAATAACTATTACTTTGTAACTGTATTAGCAATATTGTCTTTTGAAAAAGCACAAATGCTTCTTAAAGTAGCAACAGTGTGCAATAATGTGTCTCAAGAGTCTTTTTGTTTGAAAGTTGTCCACAGATGATTTAGAGAAGAATTTTACATGGATCTTTGAACAAAACACACTCTTATAATTATTTAGTTCAGGTTCATTTTGCTTGTAGCGTTTGTTAAAACAAGCATCGCTATTATGTACGTTAATTAAACTTCAGCACATTACCTATCCTGCACCATTAATGCTTTGAGATGGGGAACACATGGAAGCCGTTTCTGCATCTGAGTGAGTATAAAAAAGGTAATTGCAACTTTATATCTAACAATTTCAGCCTTATGTTTCTCCAAATCTGATACTATATCTTGAAATGTGAGAGAACTGCAGCTGTGACTTAACATCTTACATTTGCACCAATATATCACATTACTTTTTATTTTAAACCTTTTCTTTTATTTGGTCTTATTTTAACCTTTATCTAAAACGTTTTTTTTTTTTTTTTTTTTAGCAAAAACTATATCAATTTGTTACATTAACTGAAATAAAATATAAATATTAGATGAAAAAGTTCAACTTAAACTAATTTTATTTCTTTCAGTTAAAGGCTGAAAAAAGCAACATTTCAAATTTTCGTACAAGTACTATAATTACAAAACTAGGGGGAAAAAATCCAATACAAATAAAATTAAAAAAGAAAATTAAAAAGCTAATCAAAATTACAGCACATGACAATATTACTAAAACGTAAATTAACTTAAAATTAAAATATAAAAACAAAAATCTATTTTTTAAATATTAATAAATACTATTATAGCGTAGAAATGATACTAAAATAATACTCTTCTATAGGAGCTATCTTCACACACACACACACACACACACACACACACACGCACAATGTTATTTTGGCTTGGGCCAGTAATCACCTATCTAGTAACCACCTAAAACTATTTAGCAACTACATGGCAACCACTTAAAACATCTTGGTAACCAAATAACAACACCATGGCGTTGTGCAAAGGAGTTTTGCTTGAGCAAACACCGGTGTAAACCGCTGTTTAGTTGAGGTAAATGCCTATGCAAATACACTACACACTACCAAAATGTTTTGGGAGAAAAAAAAAGCATGCGATTGATTTTAGAAAATGTCAAAATCTAGTTTGCTTGTGTCTAAGTGACAAACTGGCCTAATTTCTGTGTCTCAGACAGGAGAGGAGACGGATGTGGGCCTGAGGGACGATTGCGGAGCTTCATTGTCTCACAGAAGGGAGATGATCCCGCCGCTGCTCTCCACCGTGCCAGCTGTCCTATTTGTTTATTTGTGTTTACTCTTTCCAGGCCCTGCACAAACGAATGAGATAAGTGAATCCTGTGTGTGTGCGGAGATGTTGAGCGATTCGGACAGCGTCTGGATGCGATTCCTGTGACATTCCGGAGTGTTCTGGTGGATTCTGGGAATTGGGGAGGACAAGGTTGGGTTTGTGAATAGGAATGCTTGGTGGTCTTAATGAATGGCAGAAAAGCTTTAACGATGACACATATGAGTGACGGATTGCTAGGGAGCGCTGGCGAGGGGAATGTGTGATGAAGTGTTTGAGTTGTTGTGAGTGAGGGTATATTTGTGCAGTCTGGGTGCTCAGTGTGTGTGTTTCTGACCGTGTGTGTGTGTGTGGCCACATCTAAAAGTGAATAGACTGGTGTGTGGTCAACGCCGAGTGAGTCAAATGGTGTGTAAGTGTGTGTGGCCTGTGAGTGTGCTTTGTTTTTGTGATGGTGAGACATTGGGACCCCAAGCAGAAGTGAGAATGATGGTGACTCATAGCTGGTTGTCTGGAAGACTTATGAGAGCAGAGAGCTGGGGAGTGATCTTACACTTGGATCTGAGTGTATGTGGGTTTTCATCTGACAAAATATCCCATATGGTGAATATGCTTCATAAGCAGGGGCGCAAACTAGTAATCATTATATATCTGGCAATGTATTCTAAGAGCTTTGTTTACCTTGGCCTTAGTGTAAAGAAAAAATTGTGGCTGCCCATGTAAAATGACAAAAATATTTGGCAGCTGGTTGCAATGGTCAACTGGTAAAGTGGTTTATTAAACTAACGCACAGTGGGTTAGTGACGATCCTAATATAGTTTGCATCCACTTAGCTGATTTTTAGCAAATTAGTTATGACTGCTTGGTGAGCATTATGTAAGTAATATTCTTGAGACGTGCTGATAAGGTTTTAAAGTGCCCCAATTATGCCATTTTTACGGTTCCTAATATTGTTTTGGGAGTCTCCTACAATGGGATTACATGCATGCAAGGTCAAAAAAACGCTTTCGTTTTCTCAAAATATGCATTTAATATCACCTCATGCGATTCTCAAACGATTCGTTCGAAGCTGTTCTAAGATTCAGTCTCTCTAAACCCCTCCTTTCCGTGAGCCTGCTCTGCTCTGATTGGTCAGATGGCCTAGTCTGTTGTGATTGGTCTAAGGCGTACAGCACGTGTCGGAAACGATAGGCCTATTTCAATAGTTCTGTATTTTGAACGCTCTATAGAAAATATAAACATCTATTATTTAACATACTTACAGGTTGTGATTCAGTGGAGCAGCTGTTCCAAATAAACAGGACACTGATGCATCTTTCAACAGCAAGCCTTTTGTGAATCCCACGTTGAACTCCCCGAGATTAGAGAAGCAGTCGTCAGTAGAATGACGTGTTTGTGGGCGGGGTCAAGTTGTTCGCAGCCGGCCAACGTAGAACATAGCGCATTATGCAAATGTGTTACCCCGTGACGTGTAGTCATCACGGAAGTGGGATTTGAATTACTAATGACTTGTTTCAGCTGTTCAGAGTCCATTCTTTATTTTAGGAGACAATAATGTTATCGTGCACTTTCAGCTTTACAACTTTGCAGATCGTTTACATTCACATACAGCTACATTACACACTGCTTGAAAGGCAATATTGGAAATGCCATAATAGGGGCACTTTAATGCAAACCCCAACTTTTCAGATCATGTCCTATTCATAAGTAAAATATATAAATTATTGTTTGTTTTTATTTGTTAATAATTGTTTGTTTCTGAGACACTCACTAAGAACATAGATCTACTTTAATATCTTTTAAAATGTCATTTATTCCTGTGATGGCAAAGCTGAATTTTCAGCAGCCATTACTCCAGCCTTCAGTGTCACATGATTCTTCATAAACCATAAATCAAGTTCAAGAAACATGTATCATTATAATCAATATTGAAAACATTTATTTGAATAAATTTTTTGTAACATTATAAATGTCTTTACTCTCACGTTTGATCAATTAAATGCATCCTTGCTTAAGTATTAAAAGTAATTATTAAATTATTTTTAAAATTAAGATCTTATATGTATGTATATTCAGATTTTATTTTATAAAAAAAAAGAAAAAAAGAATAAACCAATAAAAAAGACTACTTAAGAGTATAAGACAATAGGAGTCAATGGGAAGTCCCTGCCATGACAGAAAAACAAACATTTTTTGTGTGTGAAAACATCTTTTGTGTAAGAGCACCATGTGTGTTAGCTGTGGTATTGTGTGTGCAAGTTTGGCAAAAGAAGGAAAAGAAATGTCGTATAATTCATGATGGAAGTTATTGGCATGGGCAAAAATGCACAAGCTAGCAATTAAATGATCAAACTATGACCCATGATTCATAAAAAGGCACTTTAATTGTTGAAAATGACACCTCGAACTTATGCTTTAAGGACACAGGTCAAACATTGTAAAATTATACAATAAAGAGGGAGAGTGTGAGAGATATCAGTACATTCTTACCAAGATGGAGACGCAACATTGGTAAACAACAGTCCCACAGATTGGTGGCCAGAGAATTTAACAATCCCAAAAAAAAAACTCTCATTGGAAAAGGAAAAACAATAGTCTTTTTGTTTCAACTGACAGTTCATGTTGCTCACTGGATTTCACTGTGTTCTGCCCCGCTCAGGTTTTTCACAGCAGTCCCGTAAAATCTCCGCAAAGCTCTGAGATTTAAAGTATGCAAACAGTCACATCCACTCTTTCAGAAACCAGTCAAGCATTTAATTAATAAACACACACTCGTGTATAGACGCACCTAACATACATTTGTCTTCCGTGTTCACATTGTGGTTCTTTTGTGGTTCAGAGGGCAAGTCCTGCTGTAATCCGTCTAGATCCTGGAATTTAGCCATATTTCTCTTTCCAGGCCACCCCTCACCCCACTACGACCCCCATGTTGTACAGATAGGTACATATTTCAACTTGTATACACATGTGCATACTCACACAAGACCCTGGGCGGGCCGGAGCAGATTGACGGGGATAATGAGCTCGGTCAGTGCGAATTGGTAGGATTATCCACAGACACCTTCGGGGGAAAGTTAACCCCGAAATGAAAATTCTGTCACTTACTCACCCTCATTTCATTATAAACCTGTATGACTGACTAACTTTTGCAGAAAGATTTTTTCCCCCAGAGTCTGGTGTTGTTTTGGACCCCTTTGACTTTCATTGTATGAACAAAAAGAACCACACTGAAACATTTTTCAAAATATTTCTTTCGTGTTCCACAGAAGACAGAAAGTCATACAGGTTTGAAACGACATTAGGGTGAGAAAATGACAAAATGTTCATGTTTTCGCTAAGCGGACGACGTACGAGTTCTCACTGGGCTGCAAAACAATGCAGTTAATGATGTGTAATTGATGAGGTCATGTATGACTTCAACACTGATCTAAAACATACTTTGAACCTCCCTTAACATGGTAAAAGTTACGAGTTTAGATTGGTGGTGGTGGTCTCAGATCAGTGCAAAACAACAACCCAGAGGCACTTTTACATACAAAGCCTAGTGGTATCTGACGTCACATTCCCTTAGACATAAAAAAGCACCGTGTGAGGAAATTTTGGCATTGCGGCACAAGTATTAACCTGCTGAAGAATAACTTGTTCTCCCCTTCTGGATTAAATCAACATACAAGTTTCTTAATCCAGACAAATTGCAGGTAAGAGTCAGACGGAATGAAGTTTTGTAATATGTGGTATAACTAACATGTCCGTAGCTAAATGCCACAAAGTGTCTTGGCTCCCTCGCTCTTGCTGTATAATGTGATTTAAGGCACTGTCTTGGCAGGGGCCCTTTAGCTCACTGACTTTATCAGTAAAAACCGGGGCAGAGTCCAGAGAGAAGAAAACATGCTCGTGGTTTACAATGAAACCCAAGTGAGTGTTTGTGCTCGCTCTCAGAAACACCATTGTGACAGCACTTGATCATTTACAGTGGAAAGTAATCACCCCCACCGTCTCCTCCTTCAAACAGTTTTCCCTCCGAAAAAAACAGGCTTGTATTGAGCTTCACAGCGCCGTCTCATTTGGAGAACGTCACGGCGTTTACGTTTACAGCGGGAGGCTCATTTTGTGGGTTTTTCATGGGAGAACATTACATTCATTTCCAAACCTTGTGTTTCAGAATTAAATACAATTATATACACTGGTTGAACCAACCAACCAACCACATAGAGAAAGAGATGGATGTACAACTAAGAAGCGCCACTTGTCAAACAGTGTTTTTGAGGGCACTTGGAGTGTGTTTTTGTATGTGTGTGCAGCAAAAACAAAGCATCATATACGCACGACATTTCAACAAACCGTGTAGCGTAGTATTTATTTAACCTTTCATATGGCCAGCACCACGTGAGCCGGGAAGCACGTGTCTCCCTGACAGCACTTCCTCCTGCACCCCGGACCAGACAGCAGAAGGAAACTTGTAAAAATTATTTGTATCTGAGACAGAACGTATGTGTTTTATCTTATCGCTGTGTTTTGTATGTGCGGAAGCCATAAATACTCAATAGAATGGGTGTTCTTAAATGCAATCTATGCAACAAGCTGAATTCCTCTGTGTTTATGTGAACGTTTTAGGTCTTTTTCTTGTCCGGGCATGTTGCTCCGCTGGTCTGACGGGATGGGGAGAATTCCGCAGTCCTGCAACCTGCCAAGATGCTCCTTTGAGGCTGGTAGATCTGCATACTTGCCCTCTCATTTTTCTTTCCTCCACATTCCCGCTGTCATCATTCTCTTCTCATATCTCTGTTTTTAAAACTGTTTTAGATCCGCTGTACACAAAAATATTCCGCGAGTGGAGTTCACACGTCAAACCCTATACACCATTGGCACAGATTCGCTTTGTGTGAGTGTTTGTCTCTCCTGTTTTGCTACCGTTTCAAAGATTCACATCTTTGATGTGATCTGTAAAAATATACATACATTCCTCTGTTTTTAATGAGAAACAGCCTGGTCCGGAATGTCTCTCATTCACACATCCTTCACATATTCAAGAGTCTTAAAGAAAGGAAAGTTGAACGATGAAGTCTTTGGGTCACAGCCCCGAAACGGTCCACCCAATGGGTAATGTAGTCCCGGTTTAGCTCCTCTGATATGTTCTTACAGGTCCAGACGGAAAGCTCCGAAGTAGCTAGAAGAGTCCTCGCCGTACACCATTGTGGGAGATGAGACGGACACGAAGATCTCGTCGCCTGCTCGCAGCTCAAACAGGCCGCCCTGGTACACTGAGTGAAGTGCATATTCTGCGTCTGGAGCCCAACATTTGGTCCCCACTCCCTTCAGCAGCTGAATTGGCCTCAGGTAGGAGGTTTTCTTATAGATGCACTGAACCAGCTGGTGGCTTACGCTGTTCTGATCGCCCTCGCTGGGAGAGGGGTAGCGGAAGTACACCTGGGAGTACAGGTAGTAGCGGCCGTCCTGGGGTACGCGAAGGCGTCCGTTTGCCAGCGTCATGTTGTGCAGATGGGCGCCGAAGCTCTGGTTGGCCCAGGAACGTACAGGGTGGCGGCAGGACTGGTGCAGGTCTGGTTGAGGGGTGAAGTATTGAGTGCCACCTGAGAAAAAGGGAGAAGTTGGATTTTAGGTTAGCACGAAACTCCATTCCCAACTCATTTTACTTCTGTAAAGTATGCATTTTTGAGTGAAACATTTTGACATTTAACCCAACCACTATTAACTAGCTATTATCCAGTGTTGTTATTGTTAACCAAAACTAAACCGAATAACTGAAATAAAATAAGGTTAAGTTGGAGTACTAAAACTGAAATAAAATAAATTCAACTAAATAAAAATATAGAACTAAATAGAAATATAAAAAACTAATAAAAATGACAAAAGCACATTAAATTACTAACAATTTAGCAAATTAATAAAAAAAAAAAAAACTGGAAATATAAAAATAAAAGCTTGTTCAAAATATTAACAAATAATAATAGTATATAGATACTAAAAGAAAAATGTAGGGCAGGACTTTCATTCATTGCAAGTGGCTGGATTTTTAATTGATGACTTGCCAATGTTAATTATGACTTATAACAATAAGCTGATAATTATTCATGTTTTAAATGATAAATTACTGACATTAAAATTCAATAATATTTTGTATAAATGAATAAAAAAATAAATCAGTAACACTTTACTTAAAGCCTTTATGTATAATGCATTATAAAGGGTTATTAAAGGGTATACAGCATTAGAATTATTCATAATGTGCATTGTAATACATTATATCTTGCTGTGAATAATTATAACTGAATTTAAAGTGCATTGTGTAACAATGAATTGATAAGTGCTATAATGTATTAACTGTGGTTACAACTATTAATGATATGCATTATAAGGTGCATTACCAGGCATAATTAATGCATTAAAACTAATTTTATAATGCATTATACAGGCTTTAAGTAAAGTGTTACCAATAAATCAATAAAATCTAACATAAATCATTTTAAATGCTAAAAGTGAATTTAGATATCACAACAGTATAAACGTACAGTAGGAAAAATGAATATTAATTTTGAGATTTGCTAAAGATTACATTTAACAGTGTTATAAAATTATTAGTGTTTTAAAGATTAACTTTAAGTTAGCATTAATAATGCCAAAGGCAATCTGAATGTGGAAATGTGCAAATAATTCGACCCCCCCCCAAAAAAAAACAGTAGTAAAAGGGAAGAAAAAAAGAATAGAGGTTCCAAGACAAGGAGCAGGTGCCGATTAAGGCAAGGCACGTAATTCATAAGGTAAAAGGGAGGAATGAAAGATTGGTGGATTGTCTTAAGAGTACAGGAGAGATCAGAACAGGAAGGTATGGCTGCACAGAAGAGGAAGTCACGAACAGAGTGAAAAACTGAAAAACAGAGAAAGACTGTGGAGGAAGGGAGGTGTAGAACACATGGAGGAGCAGGCGGCGTGTTCCTCAAACACGAGCCACATTCCTCAAAGAAGATCAATAACATGCTAGACCTGCTCTTTGATTTACTGCTTCAAAAAGTTTTAAAAGGGCCGTTCTTCTGACAAACGTTGATAAAGAGAGATACACACATGAAGTACAGATGTGTAGGAAAGCCCACCGCTATCACAGCGGTTAATATACAGTAGATGTTCTCGTGGATTAATCTGTTTCAGCTTTTTGAAGTTAACGACGTGCAGTTTTCATAGTGTCTATATGTGATCCATCATCAAGTAGCGTGCAGACAGGTTAGTGAATAATGCATGCACGTGTAACAAATAAAATCACTCCCTTGCAGTTAAGCGGTCAGACTTGCGACTCGTGCTCCAGAAACAAAGCTGGTTTGACTTGGTTTCATTTCCTTCTGGGATGCGTGACTGAATAAATCTCTTTTTTTTTTCTGGCACGCATGCAGTAAATAGGTCTTTGATCCAAGTAGCTATATTAGAACTTCAAAGCAACAGACAAGATTTTGGGATATTTAGTAATATTATTATACTGTAGCTAAATAACTAAACAATTTCAAGCTGTTATATAATCAGCTTCTTCTTTGCAGCTGTGTGCCAGGCTTTTTTGACATAGGGAAGCTCTGCCTCTGCCTGGCAGGATGGAGGGATGGATGGATGGATGGATAGGTCTTATACATGAAAGGCACATAAAGCATGTGCATGTATGGTACTACTACAGTACTGGCTGGAATACAGTACATGACTTTTAAAATCTGAACAGATTTTAAAACACTAGACATCATACACTTGCAACTTTGTAAATGGTTACAGAGAAAAACTGGGCATTGTGTGCTAAATGACAGAAATCTGCAGACTGGCTCTGACTTTCAGCAACTAGCGTTGACTAGTCTAGACTGCAAATCAGGAAAAAATTTGGGCAAAAGTCATGTAGTGTATTGCAGACTAAAATGTGTTTATTATGAGATTAAAGACTTTTTGTTCTAAAGCTTTGATCTAAATATTACATGGAAAAACTTGGCCTTAGCAACTAACTGAAATAAAATAAGGTCTTATAAGTACTAAAATGGCTAAAACTGAAATAAACGAAATCCAAATATAAAAAACAAAGCTAATAAACATGATTTTAAACACAAAACAAAATTACAAAAACGTTAATTAAAACTGAAAATATAAAATTAATAAATAAATTAATAAATACTATAATATAGATACTAAAAGAACAATGAACACAAGAAAAATGCAGAGCATTTTTAAGAGCTTGAAGACTGGTTTAAATGATAAAAAAATAAGCTTTACGGTTATGCTCAAGTTGACAAATTATTTTTTAGACTACATTTAATTAAAGGGGTCATATGATGCTTTTTTAAAGATCATGGTATGTGTGCAGTACACAAGCCGCGGTTAAGACAGCTGTGGTTCGCCCCCTCTCTCTCTCTCTCTCTCTCTCTCTCTCTCTCTCTCTCTCTCTCGCTCGCTCTCTCGCGCTCTCTCTCTCTCGCGCGCTTTCTCTCGCTCTCTCTCTCTCGCTTTCTCGCGCTCTCTCTCTCTCTCGCTCTCTCTCGCGCTCTTTCTCTCTCTCTCTCTCTCGCGCTCTCTCTCTCTCTCTCACGCTCGCTCGCTTGCGCACACACACACGATGCGCAAAACTCCGCATTTGAACAGTCAATAGCAAATACTTAAACTAATAACAAAACAGTCGCTGATTCAGAAGCGCCAGATTGTCATAGCAAAGTCAGAATTACCTCCTCTCCTAGGTTCATGAAACGGTCGTCCATAAAATGCATTGCTGTTCTGTTGTAAGTAATCTTAAAGATTCCTAAATGCATCTACTTTCGGAAGGCCAAATAAAGTGCTTTTGCTTTCGCCTAGAAACACACAGCGTCTCCCTGACATGGCTGCTTCAACACTAACTGCGGTTACTGAAACCACGCCTTCTTTCTTTGCGTGCACATTTGGGCGGCATTATGCAAATATTTCCACATAGTGACCTAGATATGTGGGGGCGTGTTAGAACGAGCCGTTTTAGGGGGGCGTGGCAGAGTCTTAACTTTGATAAAGAATATCTCTTTGGATTTGAGACTTTAGTCTTTGCAACTTCAGGGATCTTATCTATGCACAATCAGCTTGTAACACTCCAAAGAGAAAGGAAAACTTGAAATCGCATCATATGACCCGTTTAATTTATTTTATTTTATTAATAAGTTTTTAATTTTTCATAAATTTTTAACATTTATTTATGCAAAATTGATCAGTGTCGATGACTCTAAAATGTGGAAAATAGTAAAAATAAAGAATAGATGGGTATGTCGAAAGTTTCAGTTGGTACTGTATATACATATACACACACACACACACACACACACACACACACACACACACAGAAGCTCACCTGGCAGGCTGCTAAGGGTCAGGTGGGCTGATGGTCGCTGTGTCACTGTGGTCATAAACTTTGACCCTGATGTATTATATGAATGGGGCATGGCTCTTGCTTCTGAGGGAGAGACAGACAGTAGACAATCAGCACATTCAAATACATAAAATATTTACTGGTGTTGCGCAAGACATTTGAACCTGTTCTTGGAACTGCACTGTGTTCCGGTACAGTCTATTTTTGTCATTGTTCCTGGTGTTTCTGTAGCACTGTACTTTAAGCTGTAATTGTGATTCTGCCGATTACAGAGAAATGACTGATCGTATACTCACCGTGTAAAGCCTGTTTGGAGATGATACTGTCTGTAACCTGTGGCAAAACCAAAAAAGTCCCATTAGTACAGTGACGTGATGACTCTTCAAATTCTAGATTGTTCACAGCAATGTGAAACTAGATGATTCAGTTTTATGAGCGCGTCTTTCCCCCTTTTTGGTTGTTGTTTCTTGTCACACAGGCAGATAACTGCGGTTAAAGTTTACCTCAAGTTACGAAACAGCAACATAAGCTAATTGTCCATTTTATTACAGAAACACTTAAAAAAAATGTATCCTTTGAAGATGGCAGTTTCTAAGCACAGAAACGATCACGTGGTGTTGAGCTGGAGGGTGAAAACGGCTAAGAATAGTTTTTAAGGTGACCTTTCTCAAGGGCCGTTTTTCAGTAGTCTGTGAAGGCCATATTTCAACCAGTCAAACCCCAGCATCCAGATCATTAGTCCCACCGGCCGGGTCTTGAACTAAAAACACTCTGATTACTGGCTCATTTCCATCGCTTCAGGCCAGCCTCAGCTCTGGGATTTAGTACATTCCAAACACCATCTGATTTACCTAAATTTAATTAATTGAAACCTCTTGATGATTTGTTAAAAATGTAGTCAGGGACTGAATCACTGCATTAAAACCATTCAGCAAAAAACACCACGTCAAATAACAGGGAATTTCATCAGCAGTGGGAAAAAAAAAATCCATATAATCCACAAAGCCGTTCAGATTTCAAAAATCTACTAACAAGCCAAAGTTGAACCCAACTCCCTCAGGCTGGTTTTGACCTCTCCGCACATTTTCCTTCCACTCTCTTGAATACTTGTTGGATAACGGTTAAATGCCACTTAAACACCAGAGTTACAAGAAATATAAAGTTTGGCATGTAAGATTTATAATATGTGTTAATGTATAGAATTTATGGTGTTTTGCCTTTCAGTGTTTCGCAGTACATTACGATATGTTCGGTTGTTGTGTATGACTGTCTGTGTTAAAATATGAACGGCTTTTTAAAGCAAACACTTTAATTTTAGCTTTCTGACATGACTGTGTTGATAAATCAACAAATTACTGTTTTTTTCTTCTTCTTAAGGAATAATAGTTTATTCCCTTCTCTCTCTCTCTGTCCCCGCCTCTCCAGCCCCCCTCTGTCTGGCATCATCCAAGAGTGAGTGTGTGATGGAGTCTCTGTTGTTCTTGGTGCTCTCTCTCTCCTCTCCATTCATCAGACAGCCGAGCGCCTGCAGCCTTTATAACGTGACATAATCTCCAGGCCACAGCAGAGATGGATTTCTGACCAAGGCTTATACTTTTTCACCATAATTTCTGGTAAATGATCCTGAAATCAATTCCATGTCTCGCATATGGAGCAGATAAAGGGCTGTTTTACTAGCATGTTCTTGTACATGCAGCATGTCATACAAGAAAGACAGAAGGAAAAAGAGAACAAGATAGATAGAAATCATTTCAATTGTCTTTATAATTAGTATACTCTTTCCTGCTATGCTGCTTTTATTGTATTTACTCTGCTATGCATTATTCTACTTTTCTGGATGGATGGATGGATGGATACACAACACAACATCCTAATGGACTGCAAGAATCAATTAAGAATCCAAAACTCCTGTAGGCATTTTGGTTTATCCAGTAAGATCTTATGGGATTCTTAGTTGATCCCATTAGGATTCTTTCGGATTGGTTCCCATTTATGACTGAAATTCCAATAAGAATCCATCACACAGGCTTTTTTCTGGCTAAGGACTCAGTGAGGCCAAGTTAAAGTGAGTGTGCAATCTGTTTTCTGGAAACACAACATAGTTCAGAAGGTGGAGGGCAGAGAACAGGCCCATACAAAGACCTCAACAATAACAATAAACACACCCAGTGTTAAACCTTTGGCCTCCTGCACCCGTGTGCCAGAAAAAGGCGAACTGCCAGGGAAGATTTTTCCTTCATTCAAGGAGCAGGAAGCTGGTGAGTGCATGCACACAGCGTGCGAAGAAAGCCATTAGCGTCCTCTCCAGCTGAGCTCAGTCGAGACGTCAATCCAATACTTTAAAACAGCTGTAAGTGCCAGAGTTTGCTCTGTCGTTGAGATTCTGAAGCACAGCGCGTTCCCTTCCTCCAGGAGGAATATTAATAAATAACTGTTGCTTTCCTTGGGGCGTAAAGCACGGTGAACAATAAATCTGAATGCTAGACTTTGCTCAGTGTGACTCAGGTAAACGGCTAATAACCCACACAGTACTGATAGACACACACACACACACACACTATACTTACTGTACACACACTCTCTGCTGGATAAAATCAGTGCACGCCTGTTATGGGCCTTTAAATGAATGGGGTGTGTGTGTATGCTTACAAGTTGTTTCCTGCCATTCTTGGCTGCCGTCTGAGGTCGGCCCCATTCCTCTGTCCCCTGGCCCCCTTCACCGTTCCACTACAGAGCCCAACAGTCTGACCTTAAGCACTATGAGAATTCATCTCTCTCTTTTTTTCTTTCCCTCCCCCCTGTAAAAGTCTGCATCTATTCACCTGGGGCGGCTGCTCCAGCTGTGCATAACTTACAACTCCGCTTAGTCGTAGCATAAATGAGAACTACATTACAACCACTAAAAATGTGATCACTGGACCATTACACTTAAATCAAAAGTAAGCCTTTGTATGAACTAAATATTTATGAAATCCTCTGACCAGGAGAATGTAATTAAGTTGGTCTGCCAGTAATATGACCGACTGATTGGATTATATCAGTGAGAGTGTAATTTGTGTGACATGTATATTGTTTTATAGTTTGGGGACAGTAAGGATTTTTTTAAATGTTGTTTGTAAGACATCTCTAGTGCTCGCCAAGGCTGAATTTATTTGATCAAAAATACAGTAAAAAGAAATATTGTGAAATATTATTACAATATAGTAGAAGTATATTGTGTTTTAATATATTTTAAAAAGTAATTTATTCCTGTGATTCAAAGCTGGATTTTCAGCAGCCATTACTCCAGTCTTCAATATCACACGATACTTCAGAAATCATTCTAATATGCGGATTTGGTCCATCAAAAACATTTCTTATTATCATTGTTGAAAACGGTTGTGCTGCTTAATATTTTATTTTGGAAACCGTGACGCTTTTCTTGAATAAATAGAACATTTAAAAAAGCATTCATTTAAATTCGAAATCTTTTTAAACATTGTTTTTACTATAACATTTCTATACATTACTATAACGTTAGGCGTAACATTTCTGTCACACGCTTGAGGTATTCGGCCAATCACAACGCACTGGATAGCTGGCCAATCACAGCACACCTTGCTTTTCAGACCGATGAGCTTTGTAAAAATCGACGCGTTTCAGAAAGGCGGGGCATAGAGGAGAAACAATAATGTACAGTATGTGGAAAATAATGTGTTTTTTTTACCTTAAACTGCATAACCATATTTCATTACACCAAATACACAAAATAATGTTCTTTTTAGCAACATCATATGAGCGCTTTAATGCATACTTGCTGAATAAAATTCTTAAATTCTTAAAAAATAAATATTACTGTATAGTATGGTAAGACATTCATCTTGCCTTTCCAAAATAAATAAATATATAGGTATATAATACTTTTTATTTTTTTTTATTTTACATATATTAGTATGGATTTGTTTCATGATTTATGTATCATATTTCTATGATTTTAATTATATGTATAATGTAAAACTGAAGACAACTTTTTGGATAAATACAGTCAGGCATCAATTTATGAGACTGCACACTACTAATGGTGCATTGCAGTTAAATTGAGAGTTGAGCTACTAGAGCCCTAGTGTGAACTTTATGTCCGCATTTAGGACTTACAAGCGGCTGGTGCAACCCTACCCTGCATTTTAAAAAGCAGTCAGGATTAGTAGTATCTGTGGCTGTGTCTTCCTCTTCTTTCTCTCTCTCTTGTCAGGGCTCTCTGCCACACTGACACTTAATGGGGTGTTAAAGATGTGACAGGCTGTCTTCAGTCTCTCTTTTGGTGTGGGGAATGGGCTTGAAGACTTCCGAGGCTTTAAACCCAACTTAATCTCTCTTTCGTTCTCTCTCTCTCTCTCTTTTTTAGGTCGGAAGGTCGTTGCGGAGCACTCGCTGAAATTCGACTCTAAGTAATACCAGCTTTGAGAGCTCAGCGCATATTTGGCAGGAGGCGAGCCATCGTGTAACTCCACGCAGCGCAACATGAGAACACCGACTGGACCGGCCTTCATTACTTTATTAACGTTTTTCTCTTTTTCTTTCTTTTCACCCTTTTTCACCCCAGCAAATCTCGTGTTTGCTTGTTATCAAACCCAATCCGCGTCCACAAGCTAGCAGTCTCCCGTAGATTTCTGAAACAAACAATACATTCATCCAGAGAAACCGCATGTAGTAAAACCAACCACACCATCGAAAACACAGTCCTTGAGCTATGATCGTGCAGAAGATAAAGGTTAGAGGGCAGACAGAGATGGCCTTTGTGTTTGTTCTGAGGCTGGTGGAAAATCTTGAGGCTGGCGGGATGCCCCGAGTATGATCACTGCTTTCATCGTAAATCTGTTTCAGATGCCGGTGGTGATGCAGCGCTGCGGATGTGAGCCCGAAGATGAGATGCTTCCTCATCTAATGAGTCATTAGGAGAATCCGAGACAAGCGGAGAATGAGGACAAAACGTCCCATTTAGCTTTGCGGGAAACTGAGGAGGGATTTAGGGATATTGAGAGGACTCAAGTGGCTGATGCGGGGTCCTGTTCAGGTGCAGGTTGAGCATATAATATTCCTTGGAATGCTGATATTATTTCTGGGCTGGATCGAATCCATTCTGGCCGAGATGTTGTAGCGTCTTTTGATTTGTTGACTTGCGTTAGGGTTTCTGCATGTGATTCTCTGCGGACGTGGCCATCTGTTCGGTGAATTAACTGAACTCTTGCAGGGTTCGACTCTTGTTAGCTGTGCAGTCATTCTGCATTACGTGTTACACCAAAGTCCAAAAAGAGCCACGGAAAGTCAGGGAGCTACAATGGTCAGCAGTTAGTATACTGCATGTCCGTACACTGTTTGTGTGCTGAGTCTGGCTAAAGTCGAGAATCTGGAGGACGTCAGACTTGTCTTTTTGCTTCTTTTTTTTTGAGCCCTCCATAATAACTACCAGGTGTTCTGGCATTCTCTGGATTCTGAAGGCCTTCGCTTCAGAAACATGCATTTCCTTCATCTCTCCTCTCTCACACATTCGCTGCGAACACTCTCTCGATTCTCCTTGTCTTCTCGTTCTTTTTCTGTGTGCTTTACCTCTGTGCTGACATGAAGCTGGAAAAGAGCCCGAAGCCTCGGCATGTGCTTGTTCAGGCTGTTTCTTTCTCTGCGTGTAAATATCTTCCTATCTAAATCTGAATCTCACCCTCTTATTCGTATTGACGCGTGAACATGCATGCAAACACATGCAACTATACGCTATTTTGAGACTCATGTACTCACCTACCCCTTACATTCTCTTTTTATTTGTCAAAACTCTGCATTATTTGTTTACTTTCTCCACTGACCGATCCCCTTAGCATGATCAGGGAATTCTTTAACGCACCATAACTGCATCTCTCAGAAGTGGCGCACGTGTTTTTAATTATGAGTCAAATGCCTCTGTCTCTGAGTGCCAATAAATTGTTTGCAGCCTCACTCAATTAGTAGTGAAAGATTTGACGGTACACACGGGCTGTTGCACATAGCGGCGGGAGGGAAAGGGTTAGGACGGGGTAGACATGCTTCGTAAAATCTGATAACATATTCCCGGAGCTGAGGGACTTGGGTAAACAAAGGGGTGGCATGGAAAACTAATAAAAAAAAAAAAAAAGCATTCAGAAGTTGCAACACTTCCACCAAAATGAAAAGCCTATAGTCAAAATGAACCCAATTTACTTTCTAGACTAATGTTTCCTGGTTTTATTGTGAATGATTCATTGGTGCGGGTTGTTCCAAACAAAGAATTTCTTTCTCCTCTGAAACAGCTTTTACTTTTCTGCTGATGTCTTTTAGGCCGTGTAGCCTATTGGAGAATGTTAACCAATAGCCAAATAGCTATTTATTCAGTCTGACACGGATGGATAAAATTAAGTATAGGGATGCACAATATATCGGTACCATATCAGTAATTTTCTGATATTAAAGATTGTTGAATTAATTTAATAGGTGAATTATCATTGTGCATGTTTTGTTTTAACTTATTTCTGTCCTATATCTGCCCTAACATATAATACTAGTGTTCTAAAGTTTGTGGTCAGTTAAAAAAAAAAAATGAAATTCATATTTATATTCGGCAAGGATGCAAAGTGAAGGAGTGACAGTACAGACGTTTACATTAATACAATTTATATTTTAAATGCTGTTGTTTTGAACTTGAAAATTTTCCTCAAAAATATTAAGCAGCACAACTGTTTTCAAGACTGGAGTAATCGCTGCTAAAAAGAATACAGCTTTTCCATCACAGAAATAAATTACATTTAAAAATATTTAAAAACAGAAAAGACTTATTTTAAATTATTACAATATATAACAATTTAACTTTTTATCAAATAAATGCAGCATTGCTGAGCATTTGAAGCTTCTATCAAAACATTAAAAAAGTGTGTGTAATGTAAATAAATGTTTGACTTTACTACTTGATGCTCTTCAAGTCTAATCACACCTTTAGAATGAGACTTATTCAAAAACCAAGCCCTAGGCTTCCAAACATGTCAGTTTTATTAATGTAACCACCACTGGAAGGCTGTGTGGGGAAAAGCTGAACGCTGAAGGGATAACCAGCCACGCCAGGGGAAAACCAAGCCATTTCCTTCACATCTGAGCTCTGACTGCTAGACTGGTTCATGATCGGGACAAGGGGGTGAGTCACCCTCTACAATGCTGCATATACAAGCATAAATGCTTGAAAAACTCTCCCATGACTCAACCGTCCACTTTTCTTCCCTAAGGAGATTGTAATCACTTGCCAGGACACATTTATGGTAATAGCAAGTTGCTTCATGCTGTGAAGAACTTCACTTGAAACTGTTGTCTACAACTGTGCCCACGTATTGAAAAGGCAGATGATGTTTTCAATAGCTGTAATTAAGACATGGCTTGCCTCAACAGATATCCCAACAAATGTGAACTTACCTTGGAAATATAGGCTTTGATACCCTCAGCTAGCTTGATGCAAGGTTCACCAAACAGTTGGGCCAGGTCTTCGGGAATGTCCCGGTCTTTATCCAGGGCGTTGAGCAAGCCCAAGCACCGCAGCTCTTCTGTAACCCCCTGATTTTTAACCTGCCAATAGGATAAAAGTACAAGCCCAAATCACATGCAGTTGGAATCAGTACATTAAAATATGGTTTGAATGCAATGTCATCCCAAGGAACAATGAAAACGGCACTTTGGTTTAGGAAGCAATCTGGGAAATGATCAACAGGGAGCTGAAGGCATGCTCAATGAGGAAACAATCTGCTCAAGGCCGGAGCATAGGCTGCAGATCAAAATGAGGGCATGTATCCCTCTTGACCCTTTCCAGGAAAGTAGATGAGAACATCTGCAATGGGGCTTTCTATGGAAAGCCAATGGGGTGCAAGTTCAGCTCAAGAACTTGAGCCAGCTTGAGAGGTATGTCCTACATAATGAGGTACTTTCAAATGACCTTGCTCTGAAACCCTTGCTCTTATTTTTGGTCCCTTTCTCTCTCTCTTTCTTGGTTTAGAAACCCAGAGCCTCTCCAAAAAATATGTCGCCAGTTAAGGATCTCTGTGTGCAATTTTGAAGCCTCGAGTCACGGTCCGCCAAAGCTCTTAATGGCTCTCCAGTCGCCGGCGGAGCGTGGCAGCAGAAGGTGTGTTTCGTTAATTCTCACCGCGTTATGGTTTTCAAAGCGAGTCAGGCAGGTAATGAGGGTCCCCCATGTTGAGCAGGGCTGCGCTCACAGGAACAGCTCAAGATTTCTTGTGTGACCACACAAATGAGGCTGGTCCTAGTCCCGGAAGGACTTACGGGATTGGGGCCAGGCTCCTTCATATGTGTTGATGGACAACCTGTTTGCGGTTTTGTCTCATGGGTACGCTTGGGCTGGTTCTGGATCAGCACATTAAAACGACTTCAGCATAAGCAGAAAAATACATTAATAAGAAAGGCTAGTTTGGTAATAGTTTAATTTTTTAACATTATTAAATGCATTACTTTTCAACACAATATGTCACAAGTTACTGTTCTCTGGCCAACATGGATGAGGTTTAATCAAAATTGCAAAAATGATTTGTGATAGTTTTGAAAACATTAGTAAAAATGCGTTAAAGCTACAAACCAATCAGTAATGTCTTGAATTCATGGTGCATATTTTCTTTTTTGTAAAGAAATAAAGGTTTAGTGAAAGAAATCTTTAAATAGAAATATACACTACTGATTTTTTTTCTTAAGATCTTTGAATGTTTTTAAAAGATGTCCCTTATGCTCACCAGTGCTGCATCTATCTGATTAAGAATATATTAAAAACAGTAATATTGTGAAATATTACCATTTTAAATAACTGTTACATTTTAAATGTAATTAATTTCTGTGATGGCAAAGCGGAGCATGGTCTTCAGTGTCACACGATCCTTCAGATATAATTTGCTGCATTTAACATTTCTTATTATCACAGTAGAAAACGTGATAATAATGTGCGGTTAATTTTTTTTTTAATGTAAACTGTGATGCATTTTTTTCAGGATTCTTTGAATGGAAAGTTCAAAAGAAAAGCATTTATTTGTAATAATTTTTGTTACAATGTAAAGTCTTTACTGTCACTTTTGATCAATTTAATGCACCCTTCTTTTAAAAAAATATCTTGCTGAGAGCAAACTCAATAAATAACCATTCTTTTGTGAGACCATCAGAAACAATCCTAATTGGTTAGCCCTGAATAGTAAATGTTAAAATGAATAAATGCTCTAAAAGTACAATTCATTTTAGTTCATAATGCATAATGTTGAGCCTTGTTGTATTTATGTCTCTGATGAAGGTTATATTTACCACTTGAGCTATATCTGAGTTTCTATTTTCACCTGGAAAATAAAAACGACCTCTGACAAGCCACGGTTTGATCACGAAAACCCAGTTTACCTGATGCGTCATATCTTGAGCTTGCATGTACATGTTCAAAACCTTCTTAACTGTAAACAACTACTTGTCGCATAAGTGCCTACTCCCGCGTATTTCTCTCTTAGAAATGGGTCACTCACACGTGCCCTGGATGGAATCTAAAGCACTGTCCAGGGTGTGGAGAAGTGTGAGCCAGAAATTGATCATTTGTCATCATGAGTTACACCAAATAAATTCAACAACTCTGGGTCAATGCTGCTACACCCTAATACACGTAAACTCCGACAGTATTGCTATACGTAATGGTTCACAAATGGGCCGACTGTGAAAAATCATGTAGCTCAAAACGCGCTAAATTAAGTAAAGTCAACATAGATGGTGGTATTGAGTCACTAGTGGCGCTCTGGAGGGTTTCTGATCCCAGAGAGGGCAGCAGGAAGTGGGGAACAATGCTTCAGTGTTAGCCCTCATTTCTGTAGCTGGGGAAAAGAAGCCACCACTGAACTTTCTGCTTCACTCCACATCCATTGCTTTTTTGGGATAGGATTAAATAAGAGAAACCAGGCGTGTAACTAAAATCCATGCCAGGAGCTCTCTGTTTCCGCATCTCACTATAACTCTCTCAACCTTCCTCTTGCTTCTCTCTTTTTTCGGCTATTCCTCATCCATGTGTATGTTTTTTCTAGTTCCCCCCCCTGCGGTCTCAAAGAAAGGAAAGCAGCCTGAAAGTTGGTTGTGATCTAAATGATCTGCGAGGGCTGAAGCGCTGCAACTTCGGACGACTTCCCAGAGGGCAACAGGTTTGTCTAAGCAGGTCTTCAAAGGAAATTCCAGCCAAATATTCAATTTGTGCATTTGGCAAAGAACAAACTCTTGAGGAGATTGTTCTCTTTCTCTTTGCTTCTCCAGAAGACCACACAGAAGTCAAAATCTGCCTTGGCAATAGAAAGCAATGCTGTGGCCTTGGGTCGACTAGTCTCTAAAAGCAATAAATCATGTCACGTTAATAAGGGAACCCCCTTTCTGAGCAAAGTTTGGTTTTTATTTAGACTCAGACAATGAAAAGTATGCAAACACGTTCAGTAGGTGCTTTTCCTCACAATGACGGGTTTCTCTAAAATTAGCGCATGACTACAAGTGAACCTTGATATAGGCATGTGACACAAACAACGAGTTAAAGTCACTGATACATTGCATACTCAGCATGCCATCGGGCCTCCAGTATGCACCTGCACACAAACATTCGACTTTACAATGACCGGTGCCATTGTGTGTGGCAAAAGCCCCAGTTGTCAAGGGTAACAATTATTTTTTTCTTATAATTACCTTTGTCTTGGCTTCTCTCATTGGCTCATAAATCTCTGGTAAATGGCCAATGAAGACAGGCCTTATTAAGAGTCCATTGTGATGCGTTTTTAAAGCCCTCTGGGTGTTCTATGAAGTCTCGGGCCATCGCCGTCCCGTTCTGCTCTGTCTGACTGAATGTTACACTTCTAGAATACTAACTATGTGCCTGTCAGTGGACCCCGGCTTCTTTTCCCGATCCAAATGGGGCCCCAACAGTCGTCTTGCCCTGCTAGAATATCTAAGTACTTCTGAGAAGCAGGATTTGTTTTTGTTTTCTTGCTTCCACACGCAATTAATACAGAAATTAAACATGACATGGACAGATTGGAGTAATTATGAACTTATTTGAACTCAAGTTACTTAACTGAATTAGCCCTACTTTTGGGGCTAATCACGTCAGAAAAGTACTTTTTACCTTACATTTGATTATTGTCAAATAAAGGCTGATAAAATGCCCCTATGTGGCGGTGGAACATTCAGTCCGCAGAGTTTAATAGTGCTAAATGAGGGAGTTGCATTGTTTATTAGCAGCCCTGTTGGTGTAAACCAAGGCTTTGTTTGTCCTTTCAAACTCTGATAATGGGGTAAAATGTAGGTGTTTACTCGTCTTTTAGGACAACACTGTGAGCATCCCATCTGGTCAGTGCACCAACAGTGAGCACAGGATATTTATGTTAGTTCTGAAGAATGTTCATTAGGCAACAGCTGTGTGTGTGTGTGTGTGTGAAAGAGAGAGAGAAACCAGTGCATATGTGTCTTCATTTTCAGCACATTCTCACTCAATATCTCACAATTCTTTTCTTCTTTTCTTGCTTTTTCAGCATGCCAATGTGTTGAATTGATGACTGTCCCTTTGGAAAAAAAAAGATATTTAATCCTTCAGCAAACACCACGGTGATGTTTAATCCTTGAAAATATTTTCCTAAGGCTTTTTTGTTCATGTATGACTGAAACTTCATCATAACCAGGGCCTCCGGAATAGGCCAGGAGATATTTCAAACCCTTCTCAGATTTAATAGAAAACTATGCGTCTTGTGCGCTACACAAGATTTATACAGAGAAGTGAATCATTGCTTGGCCTAGTTTAATTTATTGTGGAACGACGAAAATAAAAAGCTACCCTGTGCTCCCTAATCGATTTAATTGCAGGACAGCAAATTATAAAAAAGTCTTAAATATCTCAGTCACTTTATCTTGGTGAAATTTATCCAGAGCTTTGTCTCTTGTCAGTTTTGTACTTAAGGTTGAACCAGTCTGTGTAACACTGGAAACTATCCATGTCTTCTTTGGGCCTGGCAAACATAACGTAACTTGAATCCGCAAAGAATTATCAGAGAAAAGCAGCCACAATTAGCTATAATTATATGTTCTACATAAAAACCATGATATTAAAATGAGAACTAGAGGGAAAGACAGAAGGACATTGAATAAGAATAAAGACAGAACAAGAAGGAGAGGGGAAAACAAGAGGGTGAGAGAGTGAGATGTTGTGGATCTTGGCAATGGAAAATGTCACAGGAGGTTTACCATGGGGAGCCCGAGAGGAGACACACATTTGCTTGCAGGGTATTGCTTTACAGTGAATTTCTGGTATTGTTGATGAGAGGCCTGTCTAGAACTACATGTATACCATATCGGTTGAGGGAAAAGGAGATTGGACCTGGTCTGAACTGCAAACTGCTTTCCCAAAAGCAGACACCATATAGTACCATGACCCAGCACCACCTTCCAGCTTCGTCCGAAACCTAATCTAGTTCTAATCACACCGGTGTGATCGTACGCTTCAGGGACCAGCCAAGACTGATCACACCGGTGTGATCGTACGCGTCAAAGGGTTAAGAGTCCATTGTGATGCGTTTTTAAAGCCCTCTGGGTGTTCTATGAAGTCTCGGGCCATCACCGTCCCGTTCTGCTCTGTCTGACTGAATGTTACACTTCTAGAATACTAACTATGTGCCTGTCAGTGGACCCCGGCTTCTTTTCCCGATCCAAATGGGGCCCCAACAGTCGTCTTGCCCTGCTAGAATATCTAAGTACTTCTGAGAAGCAGGATTTGTTTTTGTTTTCTTGCTTCCACACGCAATTAATACAGAAATTAAACATGACATGGACAGATTGGAGTAATTATGAACTTATTTGAACTCAAGTTACTTAACTGAATTAGCCCTACTTTTGGGGCTAATCACGTCAGAAAAGTACTTTTTACCTTACATTTGATTATTGTCAAATAAAGGCTGATAAAATGCCCCTATGTGGCGGTGGAACATTCAGTCCGCAGAGTTTAATAGTGCTAAATGAGGGAGTTGCATTGTTTATTAGCAGCCCTGTTGGTGTAAACCAAGGCTTTGTTTGTCCTTTCAAACTCTGATAATGGGGTAAAATGTAGGTGTTTACTCGTCTTTTAGGACAACACTGTGAGCATCCCATCTGGTCAGTGCACCAACAGTGAGCACAGGATATTTATGTTAGTTCTGAAGAATGTTCATTAGGCAACAGCTGTGTGTGTGTGTGTGTGTGAAAGAGAGAGAGAAACCAGTGCATATGTGTCTTCATTTTCAGCACATTCTCACTCAATATCTCACAATTCTTTTCTTCTTTTCTTGCTTTTTCAGCATGCCAATGTGTTGAATTGATGACTGTCCCTTTGGAAAAAAAAAGATATTTAATCCTTCAGCAAACACCACGGTGATGTTTAATCCTTGAAAATATTTTCCTAAGGCTTTTTTGTTCATGTATGACTGAAACTTCATCATAACCAGGGCCTCCGGAATAGGCCAGGAGATATTTCAAACCCTTCTCAGATTTAATAGAAAACTATGCGTCTTGTGCGCTACACAAGATTTATACAGAGAAGTGAATCATTGCTTGGCCTAGTTTAATTTATTGTGGAACGACGAAAATAAAAAGCTACCCTGTGCTCCCTAATCGATTTAATTGCAGGACAGCAAATTATAAAAAAGTCTTAAATATCTCAGTCACTTTATCTTGGTGAAATTTATCCAGAGCTTTGTCTCTTGTCAGTTTTGTACTTAAGGTTGAACCAGTCTGTGTAACACTGGAAACTATCCATGTCTTCTTTGGGCCTGGCAAACATAACGTAACTTGAATCCGCAAAGAATTATCAGAGAAAAGCAGCCACAATTAGCTATAATTATATATTCTGCATAAAAACCATCATATTACAGTGAAAACGAGAGCGAAAGGCCGAAGAAAATTGAATAAGAATAAAGGCCGAACATGAAGGAGAGAGGAAAACAAGAGGGTGAGAGACTGAGACGTTGTGGATCTTGGCAATGGAAAATGTCACAGGAGGTTTGCCATGGGGAGCCCGAGAGGAGACACACATTTGCTTGCAGGGTATTGCTTTACAGTGAATTTCTGGTATTGTTGATGAGAGGCCTGTCTAGAACTACATGTATACCATATCGGTTGAGGGAAAAGGAGATTGGACCTGGTCTGAACTGCAAACTGCTTTCCCAAAAGCAGACACCATATAGTACCATGACCCAGCACCACCTTCCAGCTTCGTCCGAAACCTAATCTAAATGGATTTTGTCAATCGTAGTTACTTATAAATAGGTCAGCCGTAACTCTGTTTAAATCCAATGGTGACAACTTGCGTGGGAGCTTCTGCTGTTATATAGTCTCACACTGTGACCGTGAATTAACCTCACTTTCTTTTTCCTTTCAGAGGTAGAGCGTTTATTTGAAACAATCTTTTTTTCTCAAGTGGTATCATTTTACAGGTTTGCTGATCGAAGGGCAGTTTTATATTGAGAGTATTACAGCCCTGTTAGTAACTTCATATATATTTTTTCATATTTTACTTTTTCAAAGTTAATATTTAACCGGGTTTACGGAACCCAACCTCCCTTAGGTTTTTCAACATGATTAGCTTTCAGGCCAGAGTATGATAAAGGCATTATTTCATCACAAAAAGGCAGAGCATAATACATATGAGTGTATTGGTCATTTTCAAAATGATACTTATCCAATAATCTTAACAATCTGAAGATTATATGTTGTATTTCATGGTGTTGGTGTATTTCATAAGCACCTGTTGTTATCTATTTATTATGCTGAATTATGACATCCAGACTAGGCAGTAAAGCATGCATACGAACTTTTGAAGTGTTTCCAACATAATGCAATGTTGCAAAACAGCAGGACTTCCTTGTCTCAGTCTTTTGATTGGGTAATCATGTTTTTGTTGTGTGCAGTTTTGCAAAATTAATTATTTCTGTTAATAATCTGATACTATTCACACTCTTTATTTTAGAAATGGTTTAGACATTTGTTGTATTGGACTTTTATTATTAATAATAATAATAATAATAATTGTATGTGTAATATATTAAAAATGTATATTGTTTTTATTTTTATTTCATTTATTTTTTAGAAGATTATCCACAAGAACACATTAAATGTGATTTGATTCTTCTAACAGTTTGATTGAATCATGATGTTGATATTTTGTGAAAGCATTTAACGCGTAAATCCCCACAAAACAACAAATGACAAGAAATGATTAAATGACAAGAATTAAACCATTTTCCTATCCCAAACCCTCCTATCCTGATAGCATTCCCTATGTAACTTGGAATAAAAACTGCAACTGAATCTGCAACTTGGTCAAAGTTTTCCTCTGCTGTAAACCGTGTCTCAAAACTTAGTCAGCTGCCTAAATTGACAGCATTTTGCAGCATCAGGGGCACGAGAAACACAAGTAAACATGTTGTTTAGGCAGTGCGCTGTGTTTTGAACGCGCCTGTGATGCCCAAAAATACTGGCACGAAGCTCGCCAAGTTTAAGTCACGGCCCCTGCAACAAGAATATAAACAGTGCAACTTAAAGAACTTCAGCTTACCTGCGATAAAGACATGTTTAAGTAGACAAAGAGTCCGGTGGTCGAAGCGATCTGCAGCACGACCACCACAATCACCACCATCGCGATCCATAACTTTGACGGCGAGTCTCGACCGCGGCCGTTCGCCGGAACCATCATGTATGTGGTGGACTCGCTGCTGACCGACCTGAAGTAATCCTGGTTGTTCTGAGTAGCCATGGCATTCCTAAGACGTGAGTAGATACGCGGTTAGTGACAAACAAATAGAAATAAGCAACGGGACGTTGAATAAACTCCTTCTTGTTGGCGCAGAGCGGTCGTGGGAGGGTAGAGTCAGTCCCACACTCGCATGCAGTCACTAATGCTGGAGGACTAGGCTTGTGTGTGTGTGTGTGCGCGCGCGCGCTGAGGGGTTGAGTCTCGAGTGTCTCAAGGTACACTTAACTAATGACTTCATTAACGCTTTTCCTCATATAAGATATCCCACTGAGAACATCTGCAATGTGACATCATAGCCTAATATTTGTCACACTCTCCCAACCTTTGATATTACAGAAAAGCCTAGAATGCTCTCTTTACATGCTAAAGAAATCCGTTTAAACCAGTGGTTCCCATAATTTTTGAGTCAAGGCCCCCAGTTGCCGATTACATTATTTAAGACCCCCACTTTTCAAGTTGTTTATGATTTAGGCCTAATGGATGAGAATTAAGGATACGTTTTTTTTTTTTGCTTTGTTTGTTTTTTAAATATTTACAATTTCTTCATGATACAAGCTTTGCAAAACTATGAAAATGCATATTCCCATGGAGCTATAAGATTTGATTAATTTACATAGCCTAACATTTCGAGGTCTATAAATCACGCTTTTTTTTTGTAATTTGGCTACCTCATACTGTAAATCATTTTTTTTTCTGAATCTCAGGAAATAAATTAAGATAAAAGCCTAATTCTAAGAAGTTCTTAAGAATGTTCCTACAAATAGGCTAAGTTCTTTGGAAGTTATCAAATATTTTCTTAAAACATCCCTTTTCCTAAGAAGAAAAAAGGTTTCAGCCTCATTGTATGGCGGATCTCGATGAAGAATCATCGATTAACTCCCCTCAAAAACCGTCCAACAGATTACCGTAAAAAAACATTTTATCAGCGAACATGATCTTCATCACGCCTGGTTTAACAGGAATTATGCACTCGGCGGCAGTTATTTATTTATTTATTGCGCAATGTATTGTGAGGGCTGCTATGACTCTCATAGGCCTACACTCCTAAAAATAAAGTTCTTCACTTGCATCTATGGTTCCATGAATTAAAAGGGTTCTTCAGATTATTAATGAATCAATTAATTAGCCTATTCATGAATTCTGAACCTTTCTGCTTCAAAAAAAAGAAAAAAAAAGAAAGAGGGCTAAATTAAAATATGAAAACTTGACTTGTAGTTTTTGTTATTACTTATTTATTTTTATTTTTTTGTGTTGTTGTCTTATTTTAAATCATTTGAAGTAATCTTGAGGCCGCTGGAAGTTTGCTGGGGCCCCCTGGTGGACCCGGCCCCCTGGTTAACATTTAACTTGGTTTAAATAAGCCTACGCTGGTTTGCTGTTCTTCAAGTTTTTAACTAAACCCCTCTATAACTATAAACCGTCTTTGGTTTAAGATGTTATTGTGAAACAGGGTAAGTAAAACCTTTAGCCTATATATTTATATAGAAGTTTACATTTTTATTTATATAGTTTTAAAAATGAATGTCAAACCTGAGCTTTAGACATATTAACAAACTAAATTGCTGGTGGGCTATTTGTGTGACTGAGAAAGACGATATAACAAGGGGATCTGCTTTGATTACCTTTACTTACTTAACAGAGCCTTGTTTGTGTAAAGGTAAAATATATTAAGAAAAAAAAACAAGAAAGAAAGATGACCTAGAATGATCTGTGTACATCTGACTAAAACAACTGAAGATGAAAGAATTTGAGTATGTCTAATAAATGACATTTATCACTTGCATTCTTCATCTGTTTTGAACATTCCAGTCGTCTTGAGATAAACGCTCCACAGTAAAAGTGAAGGGACCCAAAACATCACTCCTCTCAACACACTATAAATATATCTGCAGCCTTTCTGTCTGTTTTAGCCATAAACTGCAGGAGACGAGCATCGTGTGTGAGCTGGAGCGTATGTTTGTCTATACTAGCATCTAGTGGAGATGGAAGACAGATGTCTGATGTCAGATGTTTGGTTGGTCGAGGCCCGTGGTCAGCCGGAAAAACCAACCAGACCGATGCTCGCACCTCGACCGGAGATCATCGCTGGTCTCTGCTATGGAAGTGCATTGAAAGGGGTGAGTAATTAATGTGAGACATCTCCTCAGGGCTGGATCTCTCATGTCTGCTACTGATTGTCTGTCAGATGATTTCTAGCAGTGGCATTTAGTGCTGTCAACAGGAAAAAAGAGCTGGTGCTGGTTGAATTAACTGCTTAGAGTATAGTTTTAAAATTTAGTCAACACATTTTATTCAAGACTGGTCTTAACTTTGTAAAGTCAGTTACATAAAAGGTAGACTGGTCTCATTTGAATCTGAAAAGTAAGACACGTGGTGGTACATGCAACTGGCCCCTGAGCTGATGAGTTATACAAAATCACAGTACATCAAGACAATTGTTTTGTATTGCAAGATTTCTGAAATGTTATGCTTAAGTAGGCAAGCGAGACATTATCTCATTAAATATGCACTAATTTGCATACATTTCCTGAACATAAATCTGAACATTGATTAAAGCCAGGTTCAAAATTTGTGTTTATTTTTCGCGGACATACTAGAATTAAAGACTTTGGATATCTTTTTTTTCACTCCACAAGGTATAAAATACTTTCAACAGCCAGAAAAAAAACTTGTACCATATTTCTAGGAACAAAATGTTGTATAATATACAAATGATATACTGTATCAACAAACCCCTCGGTAAAAACATTATTAATATAGATAGGAATAAAGCAGAGAGTTTGGTGTAAGTGCTACTGAAGTGGAATTTTGTGGCTCAAGTGCATGAGAAAAAACTAATGTAATTTAAATTTACAGATGCAAATAGGTGGATGTTTTCTTTCCACTAGTCTGAAAGAAAGACATGTTATGGGACAAAATGACCAAAAGTGTTTTGTCCATGTAATGAAAGTCAGTGAGATCTCAAAATGGACAAAAACACTTTTGAGCCAATTTTCTGGAAATCGTCATTTCTTTTTTTTCTCCTTTTTTCTTTTGCAGAAAGAGAGCAACTCAAACCAATTTGGAACAACATGAGGGTGAGTAAACGATAATGCGTTTTTGGTTTTTAAGTGAACTTTCCCTTTACTAGAGCATGGCACACATTGTATCACATTACGAACTGCAGATCACAGAGAAAATGTCATGTTTTCCATGCGATGACCTTATCGTCATGATCGATAGGGCCTACAAAGAGTGAAAACTCCATAAACCTGCACACACATCCCTATTCTCCAGTGCAAACATGTTAAATGTATTGTACTCATTTTATTAGAATTTATTTAGTCTTTTATGCAGTCTCCCTTCTCCGCCGGCTCCTTTATGGCCCGTTTGATCATACAAATACGAAGGATTGCTCGCCATCCCTGTTGACTTAAATCGCGGCGCTTCAGTGCTTCGCTAGGCTTGAGCGATACGAATAGAAAATATATGAGTACATTAAGTCTATGAGGCCTGTTTAGTGTAAGGAATTCCTTTACATCTGTCTGGCTCTCAGTGTAGAGAATAAATCGAAAAGGGTGGGGGGTGTTGGGAGATTTTCCAGAACCCCCATGATCCATTTGACTCTATATGTGTCAGCTCTGTTGCAATCACTTCGTCCCTTCTCTCTCTTCCCCACTCCCTTTTCCTGCTATCTTTTTTCCTTATGCACGTTTTTTCGCCGTCTCTCATTTTTGGCAGCGATGGTTCCTCAGATATTGGAACAAACACTTCTCCAGATGCGTATAACGGGGCTGGACTTAAAGCCATTGTGTCTTCACTGACACTGCAGCTGTGAAGTCAGTCCCCCTTGTGTATGAGAATATGCGCGTGTGCAATGTTCGAACTATACCGTGGATTTTGGGGGAGCCCACTTGTTTGTTTGTTTTTTTATAACGGGGGGGGGGTTCGTGCGCTTGCGCGTGGTCTTACAATGACTTACACAGATGCATAACAGCTAGTGTGACTAACACAAATCACGTTTTCAGGGGAGCCCATGTCTTATTAAGGGGAGCCGAGCTCCCCCTAGCTACCCCGTAGTTCGCACCCTGCGCGTGTGTGTGCGGGAGAGAGAGAAAGTGAAAGAAGGAGCGTGTCTGGGAGACTGATAGAGCGAGGCAGAGGGTCACAGAATGAGTATGTGTGATTTTGTGTGCGTGGCCCTGATTTTCAAGCTGTGGTCGCCAAGAGTGGGAGTGAGTGGGATGCAGGTTTTCGCTAAAGCGCATTCCTGCCATGTTAGGTATCAGTGCTTGGGGAGTATTAATGGCATGCAGTAAAATAGTCCTGCCTGTTACACCCCCCGCAGCTCCATCATAAAACAGCTTCAACAATACAGCATTCACTGTTTATCATTTTCAGACACACTTTATTATAGGTACTGACATATTTTTGGAAAATAACAACACGGGAACATACAGAATACAGGATCTTTGGTCAAGAATGTGTCAGTGTGTTTTGGGTGGTAGTAACTTCCAAAGCTGATTTGTAGTCAGATTTCCGCTTACCTAATAATGGCTGTGGTTTGAGTGCTTGGACCGGGAGAGCAGATCTTATTTTGGTATAAACAGACAGCGTGCATGCAGCTGTTTCGTCTTTAAGGGCTCATTTTCAATGGGTCAGAGAGAAATTGATTATAACTGTGTATGCTTTGTTATGACTTTGTCTCCTTTTATTAATGTTTGGGATGTGAAAGATTGTGTGGATGAAGATTAATGTCTGCCGTTTTCCGTCTTTATTTCAGGGGGTGTTGCATGGATCACTGACCAGTTCTGCAAGGGTAAAGCTTCACGATCCGTTTAAACGCACATTGTCAATCAGGTGCTGCAGATGCTCCACGAGAGAATCTGAGCTCTTATGGGGCCCTCTGCTGGTCTCTTGATGCATGTCACAAAACTCATCGAGAGAAGCCATCAAAGCACCCACCGTCCAGCCATTCAGACGAGCACTCTGAGAGAGTCTGCAAAGCTACGGGAAAGTAAGAAAAAAAATAATACAATTATTTTACAATGAAAATGATAGAATTCATTGTGAGGACTTTTAATTAAAATGATTGGCAGCTATTCAGCTTGTATGGGTAGTATAATGAATGCCATCAAATAATTATAATGCTTCCTTATATTCTTGTAATAAACTCAAAGCTATAGTATAAGATGGCAACTAGGATTGTTGTAAAATGTGGTGAGTCAGTTTAACAACTTACAAATTATTAAAAAGGATTTACGGGACAGGACAAATTCCTTTTCAGAAAGAAAAATCTATTCAAATCACTTCCGGGTTTTAATTTGATTTATGAATAAGTTTCTGTATTTACTTCTTCTGCAACCTCAATGCAAATATTTTTAATTGTTATGCTATTGTTACTGACATGTTTTATTGTATTTATTTAATCTTTTTTTTTTGTGATAAAAAGTTTCCTTTTTCTGAAATTTTCGAATTGTGATGTTAAAAATTATTGACTGGATATTGGTATAAAATAATACTGAACAAGTAAAATTTGATTTCCAATATGAATTCAAACTTATGTTAATAAATTCAAAGCTATTATCTCATTATCTCAGCAACTAATAGTTGCAAAATTGGGTGAGTTGTAACACTGTCAGTTTTTCAGGATAAAATTCCAATTCTGGGATTTGCGATAAGGTTTCTTCATCCAAACCAATTGTTAGCCTATGTTTTATGTATTTATTCAAAAATGGCTTTGGGATAAAATGTTTTCTTTTTCTTACTATTTTGAATTAAAATGCTTAAAATGATTATGAATTAATGATTAAAAGTATCAAAATGATTGAGGGTTGGTATCAAAATAATACTGAACAAATAAAATTAGATTTTCAATATAAATGCATGTGCAAAATTAAAACTGTAGTCCATGTCATAGGTAACCTACTGTTACAACTCACCTCAAAAATACAGCGTTAAAGCCCATTCACACTAAGAACCATAACTATAACAATAAGCTTTACATTTTAATAAGCATTCTAATTCTATGAGAATAGAGAATTTCACATCATAGCTAAAGACCTGTTCTTACCAAGAATGATTATATTAACATACACACCAATGGGTGCTAACATACTTTATAAGTGCATGATAGTTAAGTCATCTGCTGCTTTAAATGTTCGAGCTCTTTAAAACCGGATGGATTGGCTGTCAGTATTTTTATTGTTCATGAGTTGGAAAAAATCATTCCAAAGTAATTATTTTCCTGTGTCGTTATTGTTATAGCTGTGGTGTGGACGTTCCTATTCTCACAGAATTAAACGATGTTTAAAACTTTATAGTAATCATTATAGTTCTTGTCCTTAGTGTAAATGGCCTTAAAGAAAAACAGTGTAACAAGCAGGCACGTTTTCCTTTATTAGGCTATATAAAAGTCAGTCTGTGAAAACTGTAATATTCTGTACCTTTTGTTGAAGGCTTTTGTCTGGAAGCTCAAACTGAATTGCTTTAGTCCCTTTCTGAGAGGCTGCGGCCCAGAGTAGAGCACACTGCAGTTCCTGGACAGGACTTTCCCCAGCACACATTTTGATTAGCCATGGTTTAATGTCTTTCTCTGGGCCAAATCCTGCTCCCTGAGATTGCTTATAGTTGAACAGTAAACACACAGAATGCTGAAGCACGTCTTCTGCAAAGTCGTTGGCAAATGTGTCTACCGATGATTTCACTTTTATGGCGTCATCTGTAATAGGGTTCAGTTCTGATTTATCGCTGCAACATCTGAAGGGTTTGGCTTTGTGGGAGTTGATTGAGTCTTTACACAGTGTGTTTGAATATCTTCCTTCTTCCCATGGCTGTGGTTCTACAGTTTGGCCCGAAAGATGTGGCTGAGTTCCATGTTTAAACACACCCTGTCCTAGCTTAGCAAAAGTATGAACCATAGCATTAATGATTAGCTCACTAGCTAAAACTTTCACCCCATCTGTTGCAGAGATCTTAGACTTTGTGTCTGGAGCCACATCTACCTTATACTTTGAGCATGATGTTGTTTCTTCCTCCAAAACTTTCCATTCTCCTCTCGCCATCACCTCTGCTAGAGACGTTGTGACAATTTCACTCGCCAGTTGGTCAGTAATAGCCCACATGCTTTGCACACAACCCTCATCCTTGACTTTTATCTCATTTGTGGTGATAAAATGAAGGATATCTGCAGAAATTTGAGCTGCATAGTCAGTTAGCCCGGGAACATCATTTTGGAGTCCGCTATCATCAACTTCTCCGTTCTCGTCTTCTTCCAGACCTCCATTTTGACAGCACTCCAGTGAAAGTGAGCGCATCAGTCTCACCATGAAGTCAGCAGACGCGTCTGTCATTTGGTTCTCCATTAATGGTTGCATGTGGTCTTTGGGGGTCGGTGGAGGGGGTGAAGGAAGGAACTCTTTAGCCAGTCCTCCCTTGAGCTTCCTTGTGAAACTGTCTCGACTCCTGATCATCTCTGGAAGTAAAGGGGTGCTTGGAGGAGCATCAGGGTACTCAATAGAGCCCAGACTAGCCATGCTTTTCAACGAAGTAGCATATACTGTGGTAGATGTGTCATCATATTCTTCCATCTTGTTGTCTGTTTCCATTTCAGATGTGAACTTTTTGTCACAGTTGTACCCTGAGGAGCACAGGGCCGATGCATTTCCATAAGTCCCCTCTTTATCGTCCACACTTTTGGATGATGGATCATCAGAGTAATGATGCCTCTCTATCTCTTCCAATGCTTTGCAACAGACTTGTAAAGTTAACTCTTCAGCCAGCATCTCAACGTCGTCCCCTCTCAGTTTGATGGATTCTCTTGGGTCTCTGATCCTGATGGCTGAATCTATAATAGTTTTGGCAGTCGTCTGTGCAAAGTGTTGAATGGGCTCTAAGTTCTGTTCTAATGTTACATCCAGCAAATGGCTGTATGTTTCCAAAGTGTGTTGGATTGATGATAGGTTATAAGCAGGTTGTGGGTATGAATCACTGTTGATTACGACCTGCGCAGAGTCCTGAGAAGGTCATAACAAAAAAACGAAGACTTGATTTTCAACAGGTTGCTAATACAATTGATATAGTGAACAATTTATTCTTTTAAATTTGTTTTTCTATGGTGTTAAATGTTTGTAAACTAAATTTAGAAGAGAATAAAAAGTCTTACAACTGTAAAGTAATTACTTACATGATTTAATATACTTTTATACTAAAAGTCTTACATTTCTGTACTTACATCAGAGTGAGCAGATTCTGAAGTGGTGACTAGATCACATAGCTTTAATGAGCTGCACAGCCAATCCTCATTAATCATCTGAAAAAGAGATAGATTATAATAATTATAATAATTTTGTATAAAAATACATACAAAATAAATCACTATGTTTATTTTTTATTTATTTTTACACAAAATTATTATAATTATTGCACAAAACATCTAATTATTTTTGGCTAATAATTACTCGGCTTATCACTACCAGTCAATTTTAATATCAGTGCATCCCTAATAATAATAATAA
>NW_015542362.1:1677474-1681999 GCF_001515605.1 Sinocyclocheilus anshuiensis | reverse complement strand
TGTGTGTGTGTGTGTGTGTGTGTATATATATATATATATACCTGCATATATGTTTGTGTGTGTTCTGTTTTTACAATATTCTATATATATATCTATATATATATATATAATTTAGTTTTTCTGAGCCATGATAAAGTTTATTTTATACAACAGACTAACAGGAGTTCATTGATATTCAAGTGTAGGGTTGCCTAATAATGCTCCTGGAGACATAACCTGCATAATTTTGTTCCAACTCTCTCTCCAACTAAAGGCTGTGATTCTTTGGAGGTAGATCTTCAAGGGCATGATTGAGCAATCCTCTTGAGGTACATGATATTATTCAGTTATCACTGAGGACAAAAGAAGCCCTGTTTTTTGAAAAACAATCTGTGATGGTGTGTATGGTCGCACCCCATAAACACCTTATTTTATCCATAGATAACATTAACTTGTAAAGTGTTTGACTAGTACATCCTGAGAGCTGAAAATTTGATAATGGTGATATTAGAGTTCAGGAATGGAGCAAAGTAAAGTACATGTAAAATCAAAACACTGATATGTGACCGACTAAATTAATCCAAGAACAACGAAAGAAAAGCGAGTCTTAAATAAGTAGAAAAAGAACTGAAAACCGCAAGTGATCAAAGAATTGCTCTTACAGGAACTAGGTCATGTGACTGACAGGAAAGTATGAACGTATGAGGGTAGATGTTTCAGTTTACATATTTTCTGCAGACTTTCTCTTAATAATTAAGACTGATATGAAAGATCATTGTTCTAGTTCATAAGGCAACCTTTACCCAACGAAACAAAGGTTGCCATATGAGTGTGAAGAGAAACAGAAAAGAGGCTTGTGAGAGGATGTCTGTTTAAGCTCTGATAAACATCACCTCACACTAACACTTGTAAAGCACTTTGAGTCAGCGGCAGCACCCACATATTTATTTAATTTGGCAATGAACGCTACAACACATGCATAACCTGTTAGCTGCCGTCGGTTCAAGTTAGATTTTGAGTACATTTAAAGAGAATTGGAAATAAAAGGTCTCCTGGGCGGTGTTGCGGAGGACATCACCTTGAAAAGTCTTTGGTTTTCTAATCTATTGTTTATGTGTTATAATACTTTGACATGTTCAAAGGAAACATGAAACACTCAAAGGAGACATTTTCTAGGCATTAATAAAATGTGTGATCGAACTGGTTCAAGGAAATGCAATGCTCTTTGACGTCAAATGCCCCATTAAATAAAAGCGGTAGAAGGTGGGATTCATCGTATTTCCTGGTATTGCTAAAAGATATTGAGAAGTAAAAGCATGTACGAAATACTTTAAGAGCACTTTTTGGTTGTAGAAAGAATTGCTGCTAAGAGTATGAAAGACATCTTACAAGTAATAGATGGAACCTAATATCAAATGTTACATAACATGGATTTAAAATGCCTGAAAATATGATTTTCATCCCCATATTTTATAGCACTGAGATACAACTGAATCCATCTTGCACATAATAAATAACTTTCTATTGATGATAATTAACTAAATAAATTCACGTCTTCATACACTTGTAAAAATATATTTTTTTCTCCATACCTTGTTGAGGGATATCAGTCAAACAAGTTCGTCTTGATAGACCTGAGTATGTGAATGATGGGCCACAGGCAGTTTGCAGACAATGCTGATTTCCTGTGTGAAAGACATGCACTGCGTGAGTGTGCGTGTGGGTGGCTGGGAGGTGTGGCTTCATTGTGAAGACAATAATATAAATAATGTTCACAATAAGAGAAGCAATTACGTAATATTATTACAATTATGTTATCTAATAAACAGAACCTCAGCTGGTGTCATTAAGCACATTTCTCTCAACGTCCGCTTACTCAAAAGTCAAAGGAAGGCGAGCTCTATTCCTATTGGTTGCTAGGGTGTTTTTGAAAATTCTATTGTCCCGCCCCTTAACAACGGCATCCTAGCTCGACGCTCATTGGCCTACAGCGAAGTACAGTCGGCCAATCAAATCGCTGCGTTTAGTTTTGGACGCACGCAGACTGTAGAGCGGTGTGTCTGTTTCAGTCTGGATAGGTTTTCAGTGTACTTTTCGTGGATGTTTGCACATATTCTTTTTCAAAATATTTTCCTGCTTTAATTGAGGTTGTTCAGCGTATGGTGAAAAGGTAAGATCGTTTTTGTGCAGTTATGAAATTTGTCGCAAAATTAAAAACGAAACAGTCGCGGGCATGTTGTTGTTTAACGACGGACTTGATGCTTCCTGCGGTCAAAACAATTTCTATACCAAGCTTTGTTTGAAAGTTTAGTAACCTTGAGGAGCACAATGAGTGTGTGTGTGTTTGATCGAAGTGTGCACTGGTGCATAGTGATCTTTAGTTTTTCATTCATTCTTTGTATACTTCACATTTGAAAGAGGATATAACTGTGAAGGATCAGAACAACTACAAGATGCCTTTTTCAAGAGGAAAGAAGCGAACCACCAGTAAAATCCCCAAACTTAACCCCAAAGGACTGGAGAACCAGGTTATACAATGATATTAGACCAGATATGAAAACGAATTAGAGCTTTGTTGATTTGATTGATGTTGATCTGATCAATATTGTATTGATGTGTTTAAGCAGGATGGCCCTCAGACCAAGCGCTCATCTTCTTCTCCCCAAGGAGCCCCTAAGAAAAGAACTGCTTTTGTGGACATCACCAATGTACGGGTGCTATTTAAATTTTAGTTCATACATGCTTTTGTGTACATGCACCACAGTTTTATTGCTTTCGTGTTGGCTGACTAGGCTGTCTCTTGGTGTTTTTTGGCCCCTCGGTTTGATTCTGATGATGTCAAACCAGTAAGTGTTAAGCGTCTATCTTGTAACCCCACTAACACCAGGAGTTTGCTTGAATGATGCAAATCGGCATGAGCTCATAAAAAATCCCATTCATGCTCAAGCAGTAAATTACAGACTGTACACAAAAGCAGGAGATCTCACCTTTTATTAACTCAGATGGGCACTTATTTGGTGTGTCTGGTTTCCAGGTGAGGTGCTCCCATATGCAAATTATGATGGCTCTATTCGCCGTTGTCTAACACCTTCTATTCATTCTCTCTGAATCTCAGATCAAACCAATTTGATTGATTTGGTGTGACTCATGCTCGTCTTAACAAAATCTCAGCAGATTGTTCTTTAGTGAAAATCCACTCTTTAAAACTCTTAAAATGCACTTTTGTTAAAAGGCGCACAAGATTGAGCTAAGCAACCCCATCAAGAAGAAAGATCCTGTCAAAAAACTGCAGAAGAAGGTCTCAGTACTTTCTAAGAATGTCAACTTAAAGTAAGCCATATTTTATTGCCTCTTTATCGTTACCCTACCTTACATTGAGGTGTTTTGCAAGTTCTTTGAGATGATTGGCCCAGAATATGCAGATTGCTTATCTTTTCTTCTCTCAGATCTGTGATCAATTCAGAGGAAAAGTTAGAGGAATTGAAGAATGTGGAATGCAATATTGAGAAACTGGAAGAACCTTCTTCCAAAGCTCCAATTCCTCAACACCTACTGCCTCCAAAGGTAAGACCTAAGTCTGCTGCACTGGTGCCATGATTATTAAGATCAGGATATTATTCTACCATGACAGAATTGGCATGAATGTGAATATTTATGAGAATGTAAATACCCAGTTGTTCCAAGGTGTTTAAAAGTTTGGAGCTGGTTACTGCCAAAAAGAAACCCCACAGACATATTGCATTAAATGTAGAAGCAGAAGTGAAAAAGTAAATTCAAATTAATGCTAATGTAATTAAAGATCACTCATTAAATTCTTCTCGCTGGGCATATTCTTTAATATTTTGGGGGTTATTGGGAGTTTGGATTTTTTTTTTCTTGTTTACAGATTTATAAACATAAAAAACCTTTATCTTCTGTCTTTCAGATTCCTCCTGAGTTTGACATTGATTCAGAGCACCTCAGTGACTCTACACATACAGTGGAGTACGCTAAAGATATTTTTGACTACCTCAAGAGCAGAGAGGTTGGTTTAGTAGTGAGTTCATTAATGATCTTGCAAATTGAGGAACAGACATCAAGCTGAAGTGTTGTATTTATTTTATTTGCAGGAAACGTTTGTCTTGCAAGACTACATGGCTGATCAGCCAAATCTAAACAGCAATATGAGAGCGATTCTGGTGGACTGGCTGGTTGAGGTCCAGGTAAGTGTCAGTGTTTGGCCTTGTTTCAAATGTGCTGTTTTGATAAGTCTTGTAAAACGTTGTTGGCTTTTGGTGGCTTAAGCACTGATGTGGCTTTATTCTGCAGGAGAATTTCGAGCTGAATCATGAGACTCTGTACCTTGCTGTGAAAATGACGGATCATTATCTGGCTGTGAGCCAGGCCAAGCGGGAGTCTTTACAGCTCATTGGTTCCACTACCATGCTCATTGCTTCTAAGTTTGAGGTAAGACATATGCTTTCTCATGATAGCTGAAAGCCATTCCTTTAGACTCACACTTTTCTGGGCTTAGTCGTAATTACTCAATGACTTAGTCATTATCTCG
>NW_015542362.1:1675478-1677400 GCF_001515605.1 Sinocyclocheilus anshuiensis | reverse complement strand
CGCAATATGCATATCGCAAGGGCGTGCGATATCTGAATCATTTTAATAATAGGCTACTTAAATCAAAATGTTGCAAAAGGTCAAAGTTTTAGTTTGATGCATATTGCAGAGAATTGCTTGATGTTAAAAAGAGTTAAGTGCAATAAGTTGCAAAAAACAACTCTTTGCTGTCTCGTCTTGCTGTCTGACTCGCGCGCACAAGCTGCGTCTTGCACAGCGTCTCTTCAGTTCTGCCGCACACGTGCAAAGCGCGTGCACACACACACAGAGCTTAGTCGTAATTACTCAATGACTTAGTCATTATCTCGCGCGCACACACACACACACACACACACACGCACACAAAATCTAATAGAAATGTAGTTACTCATTAAAAGTGCACTCAAAGTCTAAATCCAGGTTCTTTCAAATCCTATAAAAAATTTATAATATTTTATTATCCAGAATATTTTTTCAGCTTTTTTTACTCTTGACATACAGATTTATTTTAATACATATATGTAACAAATTACCACCTAATGCATATTATTTTGCATTATTATATTATATTATATTATAATGTATTATATATATTGTTATATATTATTATACTGTTTATTTTTTGAGGTATGTGAAACAGTACTGGCACATATATATCATTTATATATATCATTTTTTTATTATATATATATATATATATATATATATATATATATACAACATTCTTATTATTAATAATTATTTCTATTCTAGACCTAGTTTGTTATACATATATTTGTACAGCATATATGTTTGAACAGACACATACACACAGAATTATGTCAATAGTACCCATCTCGACGATCATTCTCGTAAACGCAGTTGGTTATGTTTTAAATGAATGTAAACCGCTGAGAAAGAAATCGGATGTGTATCATTATACTGGATCCGTGCAGTCGGATTTAAAGGGACAGCAGCCTATAAATACGTGCTGCTGAATATGTCACTAATGTTAATCAAACAACAAAACAGCTTTAACAAAGATTAATCTAAATTTAATTCATACAGTTAATACTATGCAGTGTTATTTTACACTTAATTATTAAATTTCTGTACCTGAATACTACTGTTTATTATATCTATGCTTGTAAATTGTGTATTTATTTTTTTTTCTTTTTTTTTTACTGACTGTTCACTTGCCGTTAATCATGTACACTGCTGGTCACTTTCAGAAGTTGTAGTGATTCTTTCTTTTCCAAGAAAGAATGTGAAACAAATTGGTTATATCATTTTCATTTTTAAATATTTTAAAATATAATTTAAATTGATTTTACACACTTGTCGTATCGAATATCGCATTTTTTAACAAGGTATCGCATATCGCATATCGCATTTTTCTTCAATATCGCACAGCCCTAATATTAATAATAATGAATTAACTATAGGACGAAATGAGAATCGATGGGTCTGAAGATTAATGTGAACCTTTCATGGTTTTTACTCAGGGAGTTATGAAGGGACAGACACCTTCTCAACACTTAACCACTGATTTCTAGTCGTGTCCTCTTTTGGAAGGCCAAACA
Source organism: Sinocyclocheilus anshuiensis (assembly GCF_001515605.1). Taxonomy (NCBI): domain Eukaryota; kingdom Metazoa; phylum Chordata; class Actinopteri; order Cypriniformes; family Cyprinidae; genus Sinocyclocheilus; species Sinocyclocheilus anshuiensis. The sequence continues at coordinate 1,675,859 of NW_015542362.1, read as the reverse complement.
AAGTAGTTTCGCTTTGACAACAAAATACACAGTGTCACACACGGCGGGCTAGAGTGAGTGGCGGCCGGAGGGCTAGAGTGAGCGGAGGCTGGCGGGCTTGAGAACGGCGCAGCTGGGGGATTCGACGAAGGAGCGTCCGAAATATAATTTAAATTGATTTTACACACTTGTCGTATCGAATATCGCATTTTTTAACAAGGTATCGCATATCGCATATCGCATTTTTCTTCAATATCGCACAGCCCTAATATATATATATATATTTAAAAACCACTGTAGGTTGCTTATCACTGTTGCATGTTGCTCATCCATTAAAGGGGTCATATGATGTTGCTAAAAAGAACATTATTTTGTGTATTTGGTGTAATGAAATGTGTTTAT
>NW_015542362.1:1662859-1674479 GCF_001515605.1 Sinocyclocheilus anshuiensis | reverse complement strand
CTCAGCGACCAGCACGGATCAGCTCTAGATATGGCGGCAGCAACAATACTACAGCGAGAATAAAAGTTACGCCTTCTTTCTTTGCGTGAACATTTGGGCGGCGTTATGCAAATCTTCCCACATCGTGACGTAGATATGTGGGGGCGTGTTAGAACGAGCCGTTTTAGGTAGGCGTGGTTGACTTTTAACTTTTATAAAGAATATCTGTTTGGATTTGAGATTTTAGTCTTTGCAACTTTACAAAGTCATCTTTATGCACCAAGAGCTTGTAACACTTCAAAGAGAAAGGAAAAATTGAAATCGCATCATATGACCCCTTTAATAATTTCAGAAATAATTATTTTTTTATTTTAATTTAGTTCTTTTTTGTGCATTTCTATACTATTTTGTGTAAAAATGGCTTTTGCCAGTTCGATCAAATAGGTCTAAAAAGGGATATTGAAAATCACAACCCTCTCACTAGACAAAGAAGGTCAAGTTGACTTAGCATTGTGGGTTGCAGTAACTGCATAATGTGCTGTATTTTTGCATACTATGCACAATATACATATTGCATGCTTTAACAAAACAGTGAGTACTGTGTGATTTGTCAGTTGTTACCCATCATCTTTCTGGTGTATCCTCACAGGAGCGAGCTCCACCTTGCGTGGATGATTTCTTATATATTTGTGATGATGCCTACAAGCGTTCTCAGCTCATCGCCATGGAAATCAGCATCCTGCAGGCGCTGAACTTTGACATCAATATTCCGGTTCCATACCGCTTCCTCCGTCGCTATGCCAAGGTGAGAGGAAAAACACGCATATACCCTCACTGAGGAGACAGGTGGAACTCCTTTGGAGTTAGCTGACACACACCAGGATTAACATCAAGTGTGTGTGTGTTTGTCAAAGTCAGAAAGAAAGACCATGCAGGGTAGCATGCATTGAATGTCTTTGTGTTTGTCAGGTGTGACCTCTTTGTTTCCTCTGTATTCCCTGAGGAATCTGTGTGTGTGTGTATGACCCAGCTGTCTCTGGTGGTTGTTGCTGTTTGCTGCTGTCAGATCTATTCTCATTTTCAGCAGCTGAATTAATTGAGCTTTAGTTAAAGCTCTGCGATTTAACAATGTCTTTTTGTGTGTGTTTTTATTTGTTGGCAGAAAGTCTGGTTTTACTAATTGCTCTTTCTGCAAAGAAATTAGCTTCTTAAGTGCACATTGACAAATAATACCGTTATATTCATTTATAAGAACATTAATTAAGAGAATAACACAATAAAAATACAATCCTTTTTAATTGGTGGCTAAGTTTTCAGAAGAAAAAAAAAGAAGCAATTACAGCACGCAGACAAAGCAGATCACTTACACTTATTCATGCCAAAGCTTTTATCTAGGGACTTTATACAAGTTTTTTTTTTTCTTTAAGCGATTAGGGCACAGTAGACAAACTCAGACTTTTCTTGTCTGTGTTTATTGATAAAGGGATAGTTTACTTACTTTTTCCCACCTTCATATTGTTCTTCATATTTTTTTTAAATTAATACTTTTATTCACCAAGTATGTATTAAATTGATCAAAAGTGACAGTAAAGGCATTTATCATGTCAGAAACGATTTCTGTTTCAAATAACTTAGTTCATCCAAGAATTAAGAAAAAAATTTATTGTGTTTTCCACAAAAATAATAAGTCCATAAAAATGTTGAGTGCAGTCAGTATTAATTGTTTTCATTATTGATAATAATAAGAAATGTTTCTTGAGCATCAAATCAACATACAAGAATGATTTCTGAAGGATCATGTCACACTGAAGACTGGAGTAATGTCTGCTGAAAATTCAGCTTTGCATCACTGGAATGTACTACATTGTAAAATACTTTAAAACAATAAACTGTTATTTTAAATGCTAATAATATTTCACAATTTTACAATTTTAATGTATTTTTGATCAAATTAATGCAGCCTTGCTAAGCCTAAAAGTCTTCTTTCAAAAACATTAAAAATCTTACCGACTCCAAACTTCATAATGGTAGGGTACATTAAAAGAAATTTTGAAGAATGTTTGTGTAGGTTTTTTCCAAAGTTCATAATGACCATTGCTGTTAAAGGGGTCATATGATGTTGCTAAAAAGAACATTATTTTGTGTATTTGGTGTAATGAAATGTGTTTATGCGGTTTAAGGTTAAAAAAAACATAATTTTTCACATAATGTATATTATTGTTTCTCCTCTATGCCCCGCCGAGTCTTAACTTTTATAAAGAATATCTCTTTGGGTTTGAGACTTTAGTCTTTGCAACTTTAGGGATCTTATCTATTCACGAACAGCTTGTAACACCCCAAAGAGAGAGGAAAACTTGAAATTGCATCATATGACCCCTTTGAGCACACTGTATTTTTTCTGTTTATTAATTAATTAATATATATTTTTTTTAATTATTTTATAATTTTTTGAGCTAAACAGCAATGGTCACTACTCACTATGAATTGGTTTATGTATAAGACCTGCCTGAAGATTCTTCAAAAATTATTTTGTTCGGATGAACATTTGGATGAACTATTCCTTCAAAGGATAGAACATTCAAGAATCAAGCTAGTAAACTTTTACATTTCAGATGTTTACATTTAAATGCTTTCATGCTATGGCTCACTGAAGCACTTCTTTTAGTAACTGTGCGCTGAATTTGCCGAGAATGAAAACGGCAGAATCTTGGAAGGTTGAATGAGCTTTGTATACTTTTTCTGCGTGGCCTGAAGGTACTGGCACTGCTACGGACTCTCTCTGTGTGTGTGTGTTTTGTATGTGAATAAAATTTTACTTCACCTCTCTGCAGTTTGTCAGTGTATGGATGCTCATTGTGGCGTGTGTGTGTGTGTGATGATTAACCGTCTCTCGTCTCCCGGCAGTGTGTGAATGCAGGTATGGACACACTGACTCTGGCGCGCTTTATTTGTGAGCTGAGTTTGCTGGAGATGGAGTTTGTGCCTGTGAGAGCATCTTTGCTCGCCTCTGCCTGTCTGCTCATCGCTCTGGTTACTAAGGATCTTGGAGGATGGGTATGTGTTTACCTTTATGCTTTTAAAATGTATGCACAAGCACAGAGCTCATGAATTATACCGTTTTTTTTTTCTTCACAAAATGCCACCGTTCCTTGGTGATAAACACATAGACACACTTTCACAGTGAGTTCTACATCCCTGTGTGCTGTGATTTGGGTGTTCTGTGCTCTTCTGATAGCACTAAATGAGCTAAAGCTGACGACAGCTCTTTGATGGCCTGGTAACTGCTCATTACGGATGTTCATTTCTGTCCTTGCACACACACACACATTCACACTCTTAAGTAGTGGGTTGGTTTGTCCTTTAAGACTCTGACAAAGGTATTTTGGTTAATGAGAGTGAAGCTGGACTTTGTTTACCAACGTTGGAGTAATTGGTTTGTGTCCTGTGTGGCTCTACGGAGAAGTCAGAGATGAAGTTCAATTACCTTAAAAAAAACACCGCACACACACTTCCGCATTCATTTACATTCTCTCCGGATGTTGTTGCCGTCATATCCTCAAATTATTGACAGCTCAGGGGCATTTTCTTTTCACATCATGAAATATTTGGCAGGAGTCTTAAAGGCTCACATCCCTTATGTAACAGTCATTAGACTCCTCCGAGCTTCACAGATATCTGGCTTCACAATTACACTTCAGTGTTTGTGTGAAGGTTTTGACTGATGTTCCACTTCTGTTTCCAGACACAGTGCTTGCAGTTCCACTCTGGATACAGTGTGGAGGATCTGGCACCCGTGGTCAGAAAACTTCATGATATGCTCATCAGCCCGCCGGACAGTAAACTCGCCGTCGTCAGGAGCAAGTATGCACACAAGTAAGTCATCAGTGCAGTTTAAATTCTGCACTTTTAACCAGAATAGTAGGTTCTTTGTTTCTACTTTTACTCCCTCCAGTTATCTCAGGTCTAAACATATAGATTTTGTTTTGTTTTTATAGAACTTAGATTTTCCTTTAAAAAAAAAAAAAAAAAATTATTATTTACCCCAAAATTCTAAATGTTTGGATTTAGATGTTTTTTTTTTTTTTTTTTTTAAATCCCTGTCATTCAAATACACTTTTGACTTAAAGGTTTTTTGCTGTGTGTGTTTATGGTCTGAACAGTTTTAGTTTGTTTGCTGTTTCTAAAGTTTTCTCTTTTTTTTCAACTTTATTCGATTTTTAATTTTTTTTCCAATTACCTCAAAATGCTGTACAGCAATGTTCAAAGACATAGCTTATCTCAGCCATTCAAATACTTAAAGGTTTCTCTTGCTGGGTCTGTTTATGTCTAAACATTTCTGAGTTGTTTGCTGTTTTTTTTATAAATATATAAATCATGTGCTTTTAAAGTTTGTTGGCAAGCCTTGAAAAGAAAGCATTTGGGACAAATTATACTTCAGTTGAGAAGTTTAGATGGATAAAGTTTAGTCATAATTCATGTTTAGAAAATTTTGATTCTATTTGCTTATCTGAGTCTCAGCATGACTGCCGTGTTGTTTTGAAGCTCTTCCCAAACCTGATTGGCATTTTGACATGTATTATTTAATGTTACGCCTGCCTACAGCAGACGTTGACTTCTTAAAAGCATTTGACTAATGAAGCGGTTTGTTCATATTTAAATACTCCAGATTGTGGCATTTGATTATTCGGAGTTATTTATTTATTATTACTGTTTTCTTTTTTACAGGGTTTTCTTTGAAGTTGCATTGATGCCCACAGTGAGTCTGGAAACGTTGGAGAGGTTTTTGAAATGACCCGAAAGAATATGTGTAATGTTTCGAACGTTGTAAATAGTTATATTTAATGTTATATTTTAATCTTTTGAAATAAAGTGTTTGTGTGTAAATTTACATGTATATGCATGTTTTCCATTGTACGTTTGACTGTTCAGTTGTTTTTACAAACCATGTTATTCTTGACCAAATCACACAGCAGTGACCGTATCAGCGTTTCAAAACTGATAAAGTACAAACTGTTCATCGGTTCAATATATTAGGTCATTAGATTTGTGTTATTGAATGTTGTTATTAAAATGGCATTTTAATGCTTAATCTTGTACATATATATATATATCTGTTTTTGTCTTTGTCGTACTGCTTTGTATAGTTTGCCATGTCTGTATGTTTTTTTTAATTAGTTTAATAAGTGTTTTTTTTTAAACACTGGTTGATTAAAAAAGTATTTTGCATATTTGCCTGATTCTTGCATGTACTTTATTTGAAATAAATGCCCTTTTAAAATTTAATATCTCAGTTCAACCAGTAGGAGGCAGCGTGAACCCAGATCCTCCTTCACCACATAGATAATGTGTGTCTGCATTCAACTACAGGCACTGCATGTCTTTTCAACCACACTCAATCATTGCACCTATAGAAAACAAATAAATATCCTCCATCACACTCAGCCCCAGTGATTACTGAATGTAGGAAACCACTCCTGTTTATCAGTAGAGATTGTCTGGTGGTTCTGATGTCCAAACGGTCTCTGATGTCTATTGGTCGTTTTTGGATGCAGCATGAGTCACAGCTGTGAGCCGGTCCAATCCATCATGGCCAAAAGCGAACAACAAACGTCTCGGAGTGGTTTCTGGTGTTTGCTCTTTTTGCTGTGCTCTCTTAGTTTCTCCTGTGTGGTTTAGATGTGGACTGAAAGAGGGAAAAGACAGGATTTGATTAGCATAAGTCTTGTGGACCTGCTCATTGGGCTGGCAGAATTCTGATTTCTTGTCCTCCGGGCTTTAAAAGCTGTTGTTTCTAATCCTTGTTATTATATTCAACTCATTGATGTTTGTGCGTTCTGTCCCAGATGGCGTGTTTGCCGGACAGCACGCTTTGATCACTGACCGATTGGATCCTGGGCTTTGTTTCGAGTCCTTCACATGTGTGCTGTGAATCCCTAAGTTTGACTGCAGAATTGACATGCAAATCTTGATTTCTCATTAGTAGTGGCACGGAATTTGTTTACTGCTAAAGGATGCCATTTATAATCGGGTTGCTTAAACATTTGTGGATAAATGTCTGTGGTGACTCCATTAATTGGGATAAGGAGGCCAACACATCAATATCTGGCGGAGTAAAAATGGGAGAGCCATCTGTTGAATAATACATCATCTTTATGCCATATTCTGTCAGTGTAATGCCAGTTCATAAATGTCCTAAACCACATTTCAGTTAAATCAAGAGACAAAGATACGGAAGCTTGTTTCTGCCACAGGATAATAAAAAACAAACGGTAATTGTGACTTAATTTCACAGTTCTTTTTTTTTCTTTCTCAGAATTGCAAGATTTAAATTCAGAATTGTGAGATTTTAACTCGGAATTGCAAGTTGCAACTCTTCTTAGAAGAAAAGTTAGAATTGTGAGATCTAAATAAACTCGCAGTAGACCTTAGTATAGATACCATATTACATTTACCAAGGATGAAAACAAGGCTGTGAGGGATAGACCTACAGTCTTTACAATGGCATGAACTGTAGGTCCTAGATCATATCAAAACTTTCAAAAATGTTTTATGGTGTTTTTCTTTTTCACTGAAAGTCTTTTGGAAAGATGTTTCATCAGCTGAACAATCCGCATTTGGTTAAATAACAGTACAGCCTATTGAACACCCTGTACTTGTCCCTCACAGCCTTGTTTATCAAAAATGAAATATGGTGCTACACTGATTAAGGTATATTGTGAAAAAAAAAAGAGTAAAAATTGTGAGAGAAACTCAGTTACCTTTTTTTTTATATTCCATGGCAGAAACAAACAAACAAACAAAAAACAGAATTGTGAGATGCTAACTCAGAATTCATACAAAAAGAACTGCAGGATGTAAACGCAGAGTTCTGAGGGAAAAAAAGTCAGAATAGCGAGTGTATCTATCTTGATGTTTTCTGATTTTTCTGAGTTTATATCTCAAAATTCTGACTTTTTCAGAATTGCTAGGGGAAAAAAAGTCTTAATTGTTAATTGCAGACATTTATCTTATATTCTAATGCATTCTGTGAGAATGACCGAGCAAGAGGATACTTGTTAAAACAGTGCAATATCAAATAATTGTAATTTTGATGACGTAAAATTACATAACCTCCAGCTTTGTAGCTTGTTTCGAACCAAAAACTCTCGTATGGCACATCACTTTTCACCTCATCCACATTCTGTGTGCGACCGTTTATCGTTGCTAAAACAGACTTGCGTTGTTTGACTATCGTTTCGAACAATTTTCCTGTCATTTTCTCGGAACCCCGAGGCAATTGGGTTGTATCCATGATCATTTCCACCCAAAAACAAATGCATGAGTGTGGAGCCAGATATGCTATTTGGGCCACAAACGCTTCATGGAGCAAATTGCCTCAAAGACAGAAGCGTTTACCTTAGCCAGCTAACTACAATTGAAAATTCATTACAATGGAGTTATGATAGGCTACGCTCAGCTGCGGACACATGCAGCTCTGATGCGACACATAAACATGGCAGTTACATTGTTAGTGAGAGGTGAAAAAGATCAAACTAAGAGCATGATGACACTGTGACTAGCTGTGCTGCTTACTAATGGGTGTATTATACATGCATGAATCTGTCTAATGGACATGTAAAATACGTGAAAGAGGTCAATGATGTATACCCAACATCATCTGGTCTGCACATCTGTCTCCAAGACAATAATTACCAGAGTCAATGCTTGGGCTATAGAAGATGCTACAGTAATGCATCTGTCGCAGGACTTATAGCCTAATAGGCTCATTCATTGTTTTATTTTTCTTCACTGAGAAAAAAGTACATTTTATATGATAATTTTTGCTCCTTTGATCCATTTTAAATAATTAAGCTTAATTATGTTATCATTTTTAGCATTGTTTATATTTTATTCAATTTTAATTATGTGGTTTTAAATATAGTGTCTTGTTTTGAACAAGACAGTGAGTTTGTCTGTGTATCAGTAAATTACATTTTGGCGCTCTTGTAAGTAGGCCTGGGCCAGAATATGCTTTTATAAGGACAGTATATCATTGTTGTTGGTAATTAATGTGGGTTATAGTTGGGTTTGCAATTTTGCTTAGTACTACTTTGTATTAAATTATTACGTTTTTTATAACCAATGTGCAGCATATAAAAGCAGATTTACTATAGCTTTGTCTGACAGAGTAATATTTATCTGAAATGTGGATAAATCAATTATTCAAATGAGTAAAAAAGACATGCAACAAAAAAGAAAAAAGTTAAAACGAATAAAACATAACAATATACGTCTACATTGTATTCAAATACAACGAATAACAATTAAAGGTATCTGTAAGCGTTTTTTTTATAGAATAGTATGCAGAAAATCCTACACACTGAAACATATAGGCTGACTGAAATAATTGTCCTGAGATATCACGCCAGCCGTATTCTCTGTAAATAGGAAAATAAACAGCGCCGCAGACAGATTTTTCTATCAAGCATTTTGCGAGGTCAAACAAAGCGTGCAGTCCTTATTAGGGAAGCCGAAAGCTGAGAGCGCTATGGATGAACGTGAATGTTTTCTTAGCCTGCGTCCCAATATGCATACTATCCATCCTAAATTCTATGTGATCTTAGTGATTTTCAATAGGCCTACTATTTAGGGCAGATAGGGTGGATAGTATGCACATTGGGACGCAGGGATAGGTTTGTAGCGTGCAACATTTCCACACTGTCTTTCGTTTGTCACCACCGGCAGCCAAAACGTAAGAAATAGCCTACATGAAGACAGAGGAACTTGAAGAGACCAAAAAGCAATGGGACTGAAAATGATAATGAACATCCAGCTTTTCATCTCTGGAGGGAGCTGACATTTTCAACTGTTAGGTGGACTCTGATTGACTGTAATTTTTTCTTTCTTTCAGCTGAGACTTTTAGCTATAGCTATAGTTGTAGTTAGTTTTATTAATCGTCAATGTTATTGCCACTGACTGACTTTAGTTTCCTATTTTTTTTTTCAGTACTGTGGATGTCAGTGGCAACTGTCTGTTTGGTTGCCAACATTCTTCAAATTATCTTCTTTTGTGCTTAACAGAAGAAACTAACCCATACAGGTTTGGAACAACTTGAGGGTGAATACATGATAGAAGAATTTTCATTTAGTGGTGAACTAGAAAGGGATACTCCACCCAAAGATGAAAATTCTCTTATTGTTTACTCAACCTCATGCTGACCCACATGTTTATGACCGTCCTTCTTCAGATAAACTCAAGTGTTTTTTTTAGAAGTTGCAAGAAATATGCTCCATCTCTGGATTGTTTACTAATTAAAGTGGTTAGTAACCCAGAATTTGACGCTTCGAAAACCACACAAACGATAACTGTGGTAACCCATATGACCCCAGTGAAATGTCTTGTGAAGCGAAACAATAGGTGTTTATAAGAATAATAATAATAATGACAGTTGGCCATATGATAGTTTATAAAGTTTAAAATATTAGTGTTTTTCATACAAATACATGTCGTTTCACTTCAGAAGACACTGATTCATCTACTGGGATAGAAGTGTTGGGTGAAGTATTTATCTGAGCCTGAGGAAGTTCTAGAATGATTAATGTAACTCACTTCTAGAAGTTGCAAGAAATATGCTCCATCTCTGGATTGTTTACTAATTAAAGTGGTTAGTAACCCAGAATTTGACGCTTCGAAAACCACACAAACGATAACTGTGGTAACCCATATGACCCCAGTGAAATGTCTTGTGAAGCGAAACAATAGGTGTTTATAAGAATAATAATAATAATGACAGTTGGCCATATGATAGTTTATAAAGTTTAAAATATTAGTGTTTTTCATACAAATACATGTCGTTTCACTTCAGAAGACACTGATTCATCTACTGGGATAGAAGTGTTGGGTGAAGTATTTATCTGAGCCTGAGGAAGTTCTCTCACTTCTTTCTTTCTTTCTTTCTTTCTTTCTTTCTTTCTTTCTTTCAGTGTGAATCAGTTATGCATCTGCTGAATATGGTGATAAGTGATTTCTGAGGATGTGCAGTTGAAATATGAATTCTGCTGTAACAGATGCATAACTGTCAGATCCCCCCCAGTCTCACTGGCTGGCTCTGGCTCCCTCTCTGATTTTCTGAGTTTCCTTTGGAGAAGAGGGTGGTATGAACACTGACCTTGATGATTAAGGAGAGATGGAGTGGAATTGTGGAGTGTTTTGCTGTGCTCCAGGCTTTGGAGATTAAGAGGATTGAGATGAGAGCTGAGATTAACCTCTTCATTCATCTGCGACCGAAGCTCTAGCAAACACAGTTCATCTAAAACAAAACAAAGGTCGTATAAAAAGCTCCTCTATCTTTTTTTTTATTGATCATATGTATTAAAAGTCAAGTCAAGTCACCTTTATTTATATAGCACTTTTAACAAAGTGTCAAAGCAACTTTACAATATTAAATAGAAAAATAGTGTGTCAATAATGCAAAATGACAACAGTAAACACTCAATTTTCAGTTAAAGGCAGTTCATCATTGAATTCAGTGATGCGATCATCCAGCTCAGTTCAGTTTAAATAGTATCAGTGCAATCAAGTCGACGATATCGCCAACTAAGCAAGCCAGAGGCAACAGCCGTGGTCTTGTCCCGGTGGCCGTCTAGGAGACAAAGTCTTCACTGGGAAGTGTTCCCGGTTCCGGTTGTCCTATTCAGTGCAGCCTCAAAATCCTTTAACGGATTTGAATATTAGAAATTATGTTATTATTATGTTAAATTATGTTATTATTATGTTAGTAATTAATTATTGTGTTAGTGTGTTATGTGTAAGCCAGGTTAAAGAGATGGGTCTTTAATCTAGATTTAAACTGACAGAGCGTGTCTGCCTCCCGAACAATGTTAGGTAGGTTATTCCAGAGTTTGGGCACTAAATAAGAAAAGGACTAATAGACATTCAGAACCTAAGCATTTTGTGTTCATTATGCATTCAGAAGCTTGATAATGGCTGAGTTGGGTCTAATCTCAGGGTGATGTTTGCTTGCTGCAGGTGTCATGCTGCCATTTGTATGAAACTGATTACTTGGCAGACTGTGCGAACAGTGCATTCAGGGTCACTGTTAATCAGTACATGCTCACTGTCTCTTGGGAATGGGTGGCCAACTGAAAAATCAACAAAACAACCAAAAAGATGTTATGCTGGAATGTAAACTGCTAGAGTTTCAGTTTCATAATCACTTCCTGCTGCTCTACATGGAAAAGAGCTGATGGGCAATTGTCTTTTAGATGAGTATACTTGAGTTTGTTTTGTTGAAAATTGGTGGCGCCAACTGAAGTGCATAATATATTGTTTAAAATACATGCTTATTTCACTTGAAAATCTATGCATAATTTCTCCTAAAGGGGTTTTTTATTTTCCTAAAACACCATGTAACCTTCTGAGACTCCGTTCCTTGGAGATAAGGGATAATTATTTTCTGTATTGTCATCACTGTCGTTCTGTCTCTCTCCCACCCCTTCTCTTGGGAATGGGAGGGCAAAATGACAAATAAACAAAGTTATAATTACTGTGCTGGTGCACAGGTCGAAGCAACTAATAAGGCAGACTCACATACAAACACGCTCGCATAGAAGCAAACCCGATTCTTATGGCCTCCTCTTGCCGAATTCCCGACAGACTTAA
>NW_015542362.1:1658244-1662782 GCF_001515605.1 Sinocyclocheilus anshuiensis | reverse complement strand
TCCTCTTTATCCCTCTCTCCTCACACACAGTGGGCTTGTCTCATGATTGCATCAGTGCTCATTTGCTTCCCCCCACCGTAAACGCTCAGAGCTCCTCTGAGCTTGTCATCCACGTATGGATGCAATCTGTTATCAAGACTGCTGGGGAAAGCCGCTGAGCTACTAGCGTGACCGCCTACGGTCTGTCGCCAAACCACCAGCTGAGGATATTATGCATTATGGGATAGTTCATCCAAAAATGAACATTTACGCCCATTCGTGCCGTTCCAAACCAGTGTTGAGCACAAACAGGGGCTGTCAGGTTCAAAAAAGCACCAAAGAAGTAGTCAAAGTCTTCTGAAGCCATATGATAGATTTGTGAGAGGAATAGACCAAAAAGTTGTTATTCTTTGAGCATTTTGATTGACAGACCATGCTTGCTATTCACTTTCATTGTATACAGTTGAAAGAAAGAACAGTGCTGAAGAAAGCAAGTCATATAGGTTTGGAACGACATGAGAGTAAGTAAATGACAGATATTCCACTTTTTGATGAACTATCCATTAAAAAGAGACTTAACAGCATTCAAGTTTTGATGCACTCGTTGCTAAAAGCAAAATCAGTTTTACCTGATGGCATCTAAAGCACTTTGTAACTTTATACCACTCAGACTGAATGACTCCTGTTTGAACTGATTTGGGACAGGCTGTCCATTTCTAAGATTTCTCTGTGGATAGTGTAAGCGATGAGACATTTTAGATCTGTGTAAAAGGATGACTTCTACTGACACCATCGCAATCTGTTTTAGCATGCTGTCACTCATGGTGATGAAATCTCTGGTTTTGATGTTGCCTTGAAGCAACTTTTCTAGTTGATGTCTTTCACCGTATCCCAAAATTCCCGACAAATCTTGCCCAAGAACACATCTATCTATCTATCTATCTATCTATCTATCTATCTATGTCTGTCTGTCTGTCTGTCTGTCTAGCTGTTTAGCTCAGTTCTACTGTACTTCTAATATTTTGGATTTTCTGAATTCCCCTTTTCACGGTGGGTAGTTCGGTTATACTGTGTGACTAGAAAGTGTCTCTCTTTATTACAGACTTTCACTCCTCATCAGTCCAGGACAGAAGTGGAGGGATTTGCCACCTAGAGTGAGTGACCTCCCTCACATTTACAGAAGGAAGGAGTGAAAGGAGGATTACTGAGGTAAAATGGGAAGTAAGCAAGAGTAAGTGATAAGGGGAGAGGATGAATGCAGAGTGGATTGGCGCTGAGAGAAAAAAGAAAGATGGAACTGATGACTACAAGGGATAAAAAAGAACTGGACCTGCCAAAGAAAGAAAAAAGTACTTTTATGTTTAGTATTTAAGCTCTAGAGCAGTGTTTCTCAACCCTGGTCCTGGGCGCCCCCCAGCACTGCACATTTTGTGTGTCTCCCTAATCAAACACACCTGATTCAATTCATTAGCTCATTAAAAGAAACTCCAGGACCTGAAATGGGTGTCAGATAAGGGAGACATACAAAATGTGCAGTGTTGGGGGCGCTCAGGACCAGGGTTGAGAAACACTGCTCTAGAGCATGGCATCATATCCTGTAGTTCTTATTCATTACAGGGTCTGAAATAATCTTCCATGATTAAAATCTTTAGACTCCCCTTTTAGACTAATCAAGTTTCTTTTAAATTTTGAGAGGATCATCTTTGAAATTGGTATTTTTGAAGCCCGTTTGTTGTATTACTTTTGTTAGCTTCCAAATCATAGTTATGGATTGCACTTCAAAACTTAGAAACTGAGATGAACTTAAGATAAACTTAAAAAGACTTGAGATAAACAGGCCTTTAAGAGATTCTCCCTGTACTCAAACACATATACTCACACACACACACCACATTTAAGGCTTTACTTTTGGGACAACAAAGGATGTGCATCAGCTCTCCTGTATAAATTGTGTCTCTCTAATAGGCTTTGAGAATGTTTGAACTCCCTGCCATTTCAACAGCAACAATCAATAGATCCTCATGGGCCAGAGCTCAAGTGTTCAACAGAAGCTTATTGTGATCTCTAAAAGCAAGTTTAGAGTTAACATAAATATGTGTGTGTGTGTGTTAAGTCTAAACTTGTTTTTAGAAATGAAATATACACATTCTTCAAAAATATTTGCTGCTATATTTCTTTCCATGGAAAACAAAAGATATTTTGAAGAATATTTTTACTGCCAAAACATACATTTACAGTTTTAGAGTAAATAATGACAGAATTTTCATTTAATGGTGAACTTTTCTTTTAGCACACTTTATTCTCTTTTACAGCTCCGACACAATGATTTATGATGATCTTACTGTGTTCTGAGACATTATGACTAAGTGCACTTTCACTAAGAATGAACTGTGCCCACTGATAGCACTACTTATTTGCATATACTGTCAGCTTTTTTTTAATGCCTGATTCACTAAAGTAATTATGCAAATAAGAAAATGGTGCACATGCTGTCAAACAATTTGTGCTGAATCCTGTGCAATCTGTGCAGTTCCTCATTTTGTAAACTTTACAAAATGAGGAACTGCATAGATTGCACATTGACAATGTAAAAAGGATGCAGCAGACTACTGTGATCTGCCATACATAACTGGAACCGTACGACAGCAATCCAGAACTGCCTCTTTTCCACTGCACTTTTGGATACATGCCTGAATGTAATGCATTGCTTCATCCTTTGATGAATAATTTTCTGGAGGCTAATTTACATTGAAAGTGGTGTTGTTTTAGTATTATTTATATACTATTATTACTATTACTAGTATTTATTAATATTTTAAGTTGCCCTTTTCATTATTTTATGTGATCTTCTTCTTCTTCTTCTTCTTCATTATTATTATTATTATTTAAATATTTCTATTTAACTTTTCATTTATTTTTTATTTTAGTTTTAGTAATTTTAGTACTTAAACTCATTTTTATTTCATTTACTTGCCAAGGTAAAAAAGGTTAAAGTTTTTTTAAGTTTTAATGTTTTCAACATTAATTTGTATTATATTTGATTTCATCTTAATTCCAAATAACGAACATTTTAATACTATGAGTTTTAGTTAACAGCACTGCAATGGCAGTGATTGAATATAGATGACAATGACTTTGACAACTGGATTGCAGGTGTTTATTTGCACATAAATAATAAAAAAAAGTGATGCAATGATTTACAAAACAATTTTAAATTCAGCCTTTAACGTTGTGGCTTTTACCTCCAATATAAAGGATTTCATATCACGTACATAGAAAACAATAGGGGGCTGTCAAATCTGTGGCAAAATCATTTCAGTGAAGACTGCTCTCAACCTTGAGCTGCTCTTAGCATCCTTTCAATTTTTGATGGGCTGTGGAGGCGAAGAGTGAGAAGAGAAAAAGCCAGATAGAGCTTTTGTTTTATTTCTGTGCAGAACTTGAGGACAAATAAGGTGAAGGAGAGAATGTGTAACTGCATCTCTGAATGCCCACTAGTCACTAAGGGCATGATTCGTTTGGAATTTCCCAGCTCTCATCACAGTTCACAAACAAAAGATAAGCCAAAAGAAAATCGCTAAAGGTTGGAGTCGTCTTTAGACCAGTGCCGTATTTCTTCAAAATGATTGTGTGTGTGTGTTGAATGACATTACTACTCGCCCCCACAGGTGGTGTGATGTATATGTGAGCATTTGCCTTGAGGTCTTGCCACAGGCACGGACAGATGGACCAACCAGTCGGCCAAGACATGAGAGGGGAAAAAACAGTGTTTCTTTATTTACTTACAGGTTACCTGAGGAAATGTCAGGTGGAAATGTTGTAACTGACCTTGCTAGCTTTCCAAAATACTTTGACAAATCCAAACCACTGACCCGGAAACCATTTTTTTCTAAAAAGTGACTTTAGGTCACAGTATTCGTCTGATTTGTTTCCGCTCAGTATTTTGAGACACGTCTACTTTTAGGAATTTTATTATTCCTTTTCCTTTTCTCTTCAGTGATTCGGCTCTGACTTCTGCAGCGTTCTGGCAGTTCTTAGGGCTGAGATGTCACTTCGTGTCTTGCTCTTTCTCCCCCTTTGCTTCCTTCCAGTAACCTCCCACACTTCAGCCTGTCCGGCATCCTGCGTTTCTCCGTTCACCATCCCTCCCATCTGTCCACTCCATCCACATCTCGTATCTCCATACTGATGAAAACCACAGCAAACTTCTGCCCCGCTGAAAACATCAAACAAGAAAATCGATCCTTGGGTAACTGCGGAATGACCATGGGGTCAATGGTTTCCATTAAAAAGTTTGTGTGTGTGTGTGTGTGTGTTGATAATTTCTTAGGAAGTCTTAAAGGGGTCATATGATGCGATTTCAAGTTTTCCTTTCTCTTTGGAGTGTTACAAGCTGATTGTGAATAGATAAGATCCCTGAAGTTGCAAAGACTAAAGTCTCAAAACCAAAGAGATATTCTTTATCAAAGTTAAGACTCTGCCACACCCCACTAAAACGGCTCGTTCTAACACGCCCCCACATATCTAGGTCACTATGTGGGAATATTTGCATAATGCAC
>NW_015542362.1:1649529-1658234 GCF_001515605.1 Sinocyclocheilus anshuiensis | reverse complement strand
TTTGTAGAAAACGAAGCGTTTGAGAGAGGCGGGGCATAGAGGACCTACAATAATGTACAGTATTTGAAAAATAATGTGTTTTTTGAACATTAAAGCATGTCAACATATTCTGTTACACCAAATACACAAAATAATGATCTTTAAAAAAGCATCATATGACCCCTTTAAAACTGGGAATTGAGGCACCAGGGTGCATTTTACTAAAAGTTCAGTTGAGCGTAATGGCTGCTTTTGTTAAAGGTTGAAGAATGTTGCATCTGAGACAGGGTGTCAGTGTGTGTTAGACTCCCCTCAACTCTGTCTATGTATAATTCAGTTTGAGTGTGTGTGTGCGTGCACCGAGGCTGCAGTGAATTTGAAGGCTCATTACAGTGAGGTCAGAAAATTGTTTGGCCCCTGCAGGTCGCCAGAAATAGTGCTCACATCAATTCAACAAAACAGAACTTATATGAAATCACAAATCAATACTTTTGAGATGTGCTTCCTTCTTACTAAGATGAAATTTATGTCTCATTGTGGTTAGAAACGTCAGCTTGTCCAACCATCACAGAGTTGGTATTATTTTATACCATTTGTTCCAAACAATGCAAAATTATTTATTTTATTTTTATTTCTGCACAAAAGAAGACAATTTGTACCTTGCTGCAAGCATTGTGTTCACTGACGTGTGAGAATGGAATGTACTGATTTAGCTAAGACACATCTGCCTATTCAGAGCATCTTGCCATTTCCCTGAGAAATCTGTGGCGTTGCATTACTCTTATAAATTAGTGCAAGAGCAAAGTAGACGGTGATAAGCAATACCAGCTGTTCCATTGGCATGCATACCCTTTCTCAAACCATTTCTGAGACTAAATTTTGGATGAAGGGAAATTAAAATATAACACATTGGACTGATACAGGTGTATACAGAGGTCTTAATTGAATATAAAAAGGTGATATTCTGAAATATTATTGCAATTAAAAATATTTGTAAATATATATTTAATATATCTTAAAATGTAATTTATTCCTGTGCTGGCAAAGCTGAATTTTCAGCATCATTACTACAGTTTTCAGTGTTATATATGATCCTTCAGAAATCACTCTAATATGCTGATTTGTGATTACTTACTATTATCAATGTTGAACACAGTTGTGTTGCCATTTATTTGACATATTTGTCTTGTAACAATGTAAAATCTTTATTGTCACTTTTAATCAATTTAACACATCCCTGCTGAGTAAAAGTATTGATTTTGTTTTTTAAGAAATTTCACAGACCCCATACTTTTGAATGGAAGTGTATAATGTTATCTTTTTGTCCTTATATTCCTCAGTTGAACCTAAAAATGGATTTTCTTGTAGTACTTGACCATTCGAGTGACCTTCTAAATGGACGTTACATTTATACATTTAACATTGATTACCATAATTGATTTGCTCAAAGCTGTTTAAAATAGGTTGGAGTGTCAAGTACATGAATATTAATACAGAGACAAAGCCTTGTGATGGCACAGCTATAAATAAGTTAATAGTGAAAATAAAATCTTATTGGTGCTGTACAGAAAATAATTGATGTGTTGAAGCTCAGGTCATCCACATGGGGCTTCTCAACCAAGTCAAATACTAAATGCAGTCCATTATAGTAGGAGCAATACAATGCAGTACCTGCGATACTCAAAACCAATTAAGTATTGATATTTTAATGGAATCAGTAAGAGCATGCACTGCAAAAAATGGCTTATTAAAAAAAACTAAATTAAGTGCAGTTTGCTTAAAACAAGTAAATTATCTGCCAGTGGGGTAAGTAAAATATTCTTAAAACAAGAGCATTTTACTTAACCCACTGGCAGATATTTTTTACTTGTTTTAAGCAAAATGCACTTAATTTAGTTTTTTTCCCCTGGAAACAAGACTAAATATCTTAAGTCACTTGGCTTATCTAGTAAAAGTATCTTGATTTAAGAATTTTTAGATATTTTGACTAGAAACAAGACAATAATACTAAGTAAGACAAGCCATTTTTTGCAGTGTGTAAATTAAGCAGTTTAGCCCTAGCAGTGTTTCCAAATCTTAGATGTTCAATAGTCAATCGCTCTGCATGTAACCACGAAAACTATGAGCACTTTTGCCATCTTGTGAAATAACCTGCGTGGTAAGGAGATTTTTTCTGTTTTCAGGAGGGATAACCAAACCAGCAGAGAGTGCAGATGTTCTCCACAGCTGGCCAGATGCCTAGAGGTAAAACCTAGAGACTGAATCATTTCTCTTTTAGCTGTATTATTCAAAGCAGATGGTACCGATCTATAATCAACAACCACTACAAAAAAAAAATCATAATGCAAATTGATGTCACATTAACAGCTAAGCTAATAAAATGTTCTGCTCACTATGTTTCTGATCTCAGCAGTCTGTTTTGTAATGGGCACATCATAACTTTGGTGTGAACTTATAGTTTCCCATATGTAGGACAAACATGCAATTTGAATAAAGGATAAATAGAATTGCAAATAAAATGCCTTACATTTTCAGATTTTCAATTAATGCTGAATGGCCTGATTGCAAGCTGTTCAGTTTGTAGTCCTAAAACCCAGAAGAGAATGAGAAGTTTTGAGCCATGGACATTCAAATTGTTTTAGTATAACGATTTTCCATTTATGAGTAAAGGAAGGCCTGTGGTTAACTTACTGGAAGAGACATAACATTTTCTTATACAACATAAATTACACACTCATGCCACAATGTGAAACTTGAAACTGCGTGTGCTTTAAAAACTATTATAGAACTGCTTTTAAGTGCGGTACCTACCACAAGGATGTGCTGTACATAAGGCACAGCAAGTAATGTAATTGCAAAATTCATTTTTGAGGTATCACTGTATGTTGTAGAAGTCTCCTTCCACTATTTTGAAAACCTATTAGAAATTCCAGAGGGAATGCATGGTGAATTAGCCTTCTGGGTTAGCCTGCAAATTGATGACATGACTGAACAACTCTATTCTGTCAAAAGGCATCTCTCATTTAGACGTGTAGAACAAGCAGCCACACCTTTCGTAAGTGGCAAAGACAAAATGAAGAAAATGTTTCTTGTTTAGTTGATACAAACTGCCTCTAACAAAATCCTAATATATTCCAAAGATTCAGTGCCATGAATCCTTGCAAACTTTGACAAGTGCAGTAACTAGTTCTTTCCCCATGCTGGCAGTGATGGTAGCAACGGCACATTTTATTGTCAGCAAGTGCTGCAGTATGCTGTGCTGTTGTGAATTTGACAAATACAACTCTGAACTTACACTTTAATGGTATTATTTTGAGTATTCTGCAGTTTCTGATAAAGTATACATTGTCACAGGCAGACTGAACAAGTTGTGTTGCTGCTACAGTATGGGATGAAATTAAAAACTATACTAAATTAAAAATATATATAATAAAGTTAAAGTTGGATGGTTAGTGATTGGGTTAGGATGTTCCAGGATGTTGGTCCAGGAACAAAAATGAAAAATCCTGTTTATCAAAAAATGAGGGGTGATGGTATGAGATCACCTTGAGATGAATATGATGATTGAAATGAATGGGTGGGCGCAACGGTCTGCATCATTAAACTTCCTGATCTGCTGATGTGATCAGCTCCATGGACGAAAGACAGCTATGGGGGAGAGAGAGTGTGCCCTTAGAATGCCGCTCAGTCATTTATCAGTATCACTCGCTAAAAGATTGTAGTTTCCACAAAAATATTAAGCAGCACAACTGTTTTTTTTTCTCCCAACGTTGATAATAATAAGAAACATTTCTTGCATGTTAGAATAATTTCTGAAAAATCATGTTAAACTGAAGACTGAAGTAATGGGTGCTGAAAATTCAGCTTTGCCATTACATTAAATTACATTTTAAAATTTATTAGAATAGAAAACATCTATTTTAAATTGTTAGATGTCACAGTATTACTGTTTAAATTTATTTTTGATCAAATAAATGTAGGCATAAAAATGCTAGTGTATAAATGATCAAATGTGCAAATAATGAATAAAAACGAAAAAGCATGAAATGCACTTATGCACATATTTTCTCCTGTCTGCTTCCTTTCCCAGCACACCATAGTCATTAGTGAAAGGTTTGCAGCTTTGTGTGTCTCATGGTGCCATTAGCCAATCAGCGTTGACATGCCGTAATTTTCCTCTGGTTCCAGAGCGATCGTTGCATGACATTTACGACTCAGGTGACGATCTCAGAAAAGAACTGTCAATTTGTGTCAAAGCAACTGCAATTGAGATGAATGGGGATGCTACTGATCGCCTCTCTCCAAGTATTATTGATTGATTTGCTGGTTCAGCTGTGTTTGATTAGAATCAGAAACCGAATTCTGCATAAAAAATAGCAATCTTTCTCATTTAAATGTCAGTTATAGCAAGCCATGCCAAACCAATTTGCAGCTATTCAATATCGCAAATCAAATGCAAGCTCTGCTCTTAAGTGCCCACTCACATCCTGTCTCTGTCCAACATGTGTAGCAAGTCCCGAGTATAAACATTAGCATTAGTACTATGGCTCAGTTACTCTTTATATTCCAATGAGGTGTTGGAGAGGTTTTGTTGCCACTGTGTACTCCACATCTGATGCCCCCTTCCATTCCCCTGTTTGATATCAGATGACTGGCAGAGTGAGTTAAGCTGCTCTAATGGCATTTCAGAGCAGAGTGTCCAGCGAGCACCGTGATGGATTCCGCTCCCGCCCATCTGAACTCAGTTTGGAGGCAATCCAAAAACACTGGGTTTGTTTTCATAGGTGAGGATGTTCTATCGGTCTTCTGCCTCCGCGTGCCGCTCGCTGAATTTGATAGCCCTAACGTGGAAAATGAGATTTCCACTCTCGCCATCTGCTTGTCAGCGGAGGCCGTTCTGCGGCGTTAATGGTCCTGATTAGATGTCCCTGACTATCACTCCCGCAGGCTGGTTACACCCGTCCGGTTTACCTGATAAAATGAGACAAAATATCAGCCATAAGTGTCACTTATGTTGGGGATGAGGAGGAATTTGCGTCATAGATTCCCAGAGGTTTTTCACTGCCACTGACTTGATTGTGTTTGATTGTCTCAGAGGGCTTCTCCTGCCACTCTGATTGAGGTGAAAGTTGCCACTGCTGTAAAGTATCATCTGACTTTTTACTTTTTTGTGTGTCTGACTCTGCACACCAAGGCAGGACAAATGTAGAAGCTGACTAATGCATTTCAGTTTTTTTTTTATTTTATTTTTTTACAATTGCTAGAACCCATTTCTCAATTCTGAGGTCACTTTTTTAAAACTCTTCACACAGTTCTCTTTCAGCTTGGCACTACGGTTAATTTCACATTCAAAATGCACTAAAACTACTAAAACAATTTATACATGTTTCAAATCAATAACACTAGGAAAGCTTGTCACCCAACAAGCATACTTTGTCACTCATAAAACAATGACCTAAAAACCACCAACAGAAGGTAGCATTAAATGTTTTCTTTTGTAAAATTTCTTTTTAAAACAGGAATGACACTTCTCAACTGTTTTGAATTCACTGCAGTATATGTTACATGTTCATGTTTACATTACATTACAAAATTATTCTTACAGGTTTTTGATTGCAAAGTATGCATCTTTGGTGACACCCTTTGCTAGTGTTATGGAAGAATTACATGAATTGAGACATGAATGAAGTGTCTTGGTAGTTTTAGTGCATTTTGAATGTAAAATTATCTGCTGTGCCAAGTTAAAAGTTGGTTAGAATGAAGAGTTTTGAAAAAGTGACCTAAGTATTAAGAAATGGGTCCTAGCAATTGTAAAATACTGGAAGTTGTACCCTTTTCTAGTAGATGGTAATGAAACTGAAAGACTAATGTGTAGGTGTTCAGCTACAACTAATTGTTTTGATAGTATTTATTTATTAAAGATGTTGAATATATTTAAATATGGTATTACTGTAGAAATGTAGCAAATTGCTGTTTTATTCAGTTTTATATTATGTTTTGAAATTTAAGTGTAACAGTTTTAAAAAGAGTATGTCAACGTGCAAATTGGCCTGTAGCGTGTACACATGTACACATAGTTTTGGTGGTGTTTGTGTCTGAATGAGAAAAGAATTCATGTGATTGGATGCATTTTGTTCCAATGCAATGATATATAATCCACAATTTAGCCCACATAGACTGCTGTTGTGCTCACTGTGTGTAGAGTTTTGAAAAAGTAAGCTAAAATATTGAGAAATTAGCCTCGATTCCACCGAGTGGTACGGCTCAGTACAGTATAGTACCGTACACAATTAGTCTCGTTTCCATTGTTTCCAAGTTGTGAATGATACCAAAATAGCGAACCGTACCATACCAATTTTTTGGGACCCTTCCGTTGGGGTACCTAGCACAGTAGTCCGGTACCTAAAGGGTGGAGCTAGACTCACTGTTGAATGTTGACTGGTTGACAGAGAATTGTCACTTGCGTGTATAAGGGGAATGACAACACAAGGGGAATGAAGCATCTCCACTTGTTCTGCCATGCTGCTCATGCATGTTGGGCTTGTTTACATCAGAGTGCACAAACAAAAAATATAACAGTGCCTTTTATAATTTGATATTTTCACACATATACACACAGACAATGGCTCACTTTCTTCTTCGTGTGAGAATGACGTCGACTGCTACTTTCCGGCATACACCGCGTCTATCAAGAAAGGGTACTGCTGGCGGTGGAAGTGCAAGCTGGATCAGGGTGTACCATCCCAAATCATACTATACTGTACTGTACTGTACCATACCGCTCAGTGGAAATGAGGCTATTGGTCCTAAAAATTTGCCCTTTTGTGACATCTTCACTTTTTTTTTTGTAGTTTAAAAGAAACTGGGTTCTTCTCTTTCCTCCAAAAAACTATTTCATCATGCAATTATTAGTGTTTGCAATTTTTTTCCCCAGTGACAAGGAAAGGATGTTTCTGCAACAACACATGATCTACCGTCTCAGGCACCATTGCTCGACTTATTTATTTTCCTGGTTTCATGGTGAGAGCGTCTCTAATGGTGATGCATCGAAGCTTCTTTGAATGGCAATTTGTTTCCACCCCTCCCTCCGGCTTTTCAATTAAGACGTGATAAAATATGACACGTGCTGAGTGTGTTGATTTGTGCAGTTCGACTGTATTGTGAAATGAGCATCTTTATGTCCATATGTGTGTGGGTGGGTTATCAAAATCGAAGCACGTATAGCACCGGCCCACGAATCCCTAAATGGCATCGTAATGAGTCTTCATTTGAATAACAGCCTTGAGAAGATGAGGAGATGCACGCGCTCCAACAAAGGCTGGTAATTAAGCACACCATTAAGTGGCGGATGTGGATTTAAACGAGGTCTTGGTAGAACACCTAACCTACTTATTTCATCCCTGATGGATTAGAAGAGTTTAGCCAACGTGCAATGATTTTCTTTGGCAGCTTTTCTGTCTCATGTTCCCACTTTGGTTTTGGACAAATAATATTTTGTAATGGTGACTACGTCATATTCTATATTCAGATAACCGTTCTGGAGTCAGCTGGTGACACAGACAAGCAGAGGTCTTGCCAGAAAATGCCAAGGGTTGCAATTTAGTCATTTAGAAGGAAAGTTTTCTGCTCAATTTCCATAAAAGTCTCCTTTGTGCGACATAGGTGTCGTGTTCGTTAGTGAAGTTTTGTTCCCAAGTGTATTATTAGCATTCTTGGTCTGTAGTGCTGTCTTTGTATGTGCATTATTCATCTCATGACTCTTTACAGACCTTCAACCCGATGACTTGAATGTTTGTGTAATGTTCTTACCTTCCTTAATTGATTTCTCAGTTTGACAGCTCTGCTAAAGACCACGGACTAATTGATGAACACATCATTTATGGGACGTTTGGCGCAAGCTGTAACCCAGCACTGCAGAGATGAGTCTTGACACAGGGGTGGACAGGAGAGGATGATGGCTTTGGGAGGAAAAGTGGCCTGTGGTACACGTTCAGCTGTCAATGTCAAGTCAGTGGCAGATTTACTCAAGGTGCAAATTCACTGCTGTGCTACTTCAGCGGAAAATCCTGCATACTATCCATAATCCAGTTTAACCATCCACAATGTGTGCTCAGAGACCCTAGGCAAGATAAGACCAGAATAATTTGATATAAGATGCAATTGCGTTGGAGCAAAGTTTTAAGTAACCAAAAAAAAAAAAAAAAATCTGTTTGTTTAATTAACTTGATTTTAACAAGCTAATACAAAACAATTCTTGTCACAATTCATTTTGAATACATGTTAAATCCACTTAAATCTGTAAAACAGAATAAAAGAAAATAGAAAAAAAGTATAATACAATAAAGTTTATTAAATCCATTTGTGTTGGAACTACATGAATAATTAACAGAAATTGGGCAGGGGATTTCTAGTTCCCAACCTGCTTTGTGTGGGACTGAACAGAGCAAGAAAATGTTTGAAATAAGGTGTAATTTTATGCGTTTTTGAGCAAGATGAGAAAAGAGGAATACTTGTTAGTGTTTAATGTACTGGTATTTTGAGGAGTTTCTGTTATGCTGCAGTTTAAGGGGGTTTCCATTGAGTGGGGCTTGTGCTGAGGTGACTGTGTACAAAGTGCAGCAACTGTTTTAAAGGGGTCATATGATGTCGCTAAAAAGAACATTATTTTGTGTATTTGGTGTAATGAAATGTGTTTATGCGGTTTAAAGTAAAAAAAACACATTATT
>NW_015542362.1:1647953-1649170 GCF_001515605.1 Sinocyclocheilus anshuiensis | reverse complement strand
ACGTCATCCGGTGCGTGAGGTGTGTACGCGCTCTGGCGTAGTTTACGTTAATGGGTGTGTTGATATCCTGCCGAAGAGAAATCAACCATAAATTCAGGCGAGCAGGCTCAGAAGTTGGGAATACGTGGAAAGTCACCACTCCTGAATGAGTTCACGCGAGAGAACGTAATCTTTTAGTTTAAAGTCGGTTTGAACAATCCGGATAAGCGCAAGTGTGACGAGAGGGGCAGGGCTGAGAGCCGTGGGAACGGAGTGAGGCCGGTGGAGTAAATAATAATGCGCGACACCTGCGCCACTCACCGGTCTCGAGTCCCATGGAGGAGCTCCGGAAGGATAAAAGGAAGAATTAAAGAAACGAAGAGCTCCATCACCCCCAACAGCTCCCACACAGACTTTACCGCTGACATCACAGGTTTAAGCAATCACAGACACACACACACAAATACACACACACCATCATAATCATTGGCTGATATTTCAAACTACTATTAATACTTAATATTAAACACTGAGACTTGAACAGTAACACATCTTTGTGCCAAATATGCATAGACTCTAATATCATAGTGTTAACACTCGTACTACTTTTATTTGATTTGCTTTATTCAACATCAAGAAGATCAGGCCCTTTCTTTCGGAACATGCTTCACAACTCCTTGTTCAAGCTCTTGTTCTGTCCAGGCTGGACTATTGCAATGCTATCTTGGCAGGTCTTCCAGCCAGTTCTATCAAACCTTTACAATTAATCCAGAACGCGGCAGCTAGATTAATTTTTAACGAGCCGAAAAGAATGCACGTCACACCTCTGTTTATCAGTTTGCACTGGCTACCAATAGCTGCTCGCATAAAATTCAAGGCATTAATGTTTTAAAAATATGTCATATATGATTTAAAAAAAAAAAACATGCTACGTGCTTCCATTGTCCTCATTTGTAAGTCGCATTGGATAAAAGTGTCTGCTAAATGTCTAAATGTAAATGTAAATTAGGGATGCACAATACCACTTTTTCCAGTACTCGCCCGATACCGATACTTTTATTTTTGGTACTTGCTGATACCGATATTTTCATTGCATTTGTACATTTTTTAAATATTGGGTACAGAAACCAAAAGAGTATGTATAATGTTAGTTGGTTAACTTAATTTATCAAACAGATACAGTCAAACCAAAATTTATTCAGACACCTTCAACATTTCTCACATTATCACAGTTTATT
>NW_015542362.1:1647570-1647814 GCF_001515605.1 Sinocyclocheilus anshuiensis | reverse complement strand
GTTTATTCGCTATAGTTTAGAAAATGGTAATAAAATATGACAAGAACTCAGAGGTAAACTGTGTCAGAACAAATTCAGCTTGATAATGTCAGACAACTTTGATAGAAATGTATGTAATGGATTACAGTAAACCAAAAATTATTCATAAAGCTGTCAATATTTACACAACTATCAATACTTTGTCGGGTGACCCTTAGCCTTAATGACAGCCTGTAGTCTCCTGGGCATGCTGTCAACCAGGTTC
>NW_015542362.1:1646895-1647250 GCF_001515605.1 Sinocyclocheilus anshuiensis | reverse complement strand
GGTCTGAATCATTTTTGGTCCCAAATTTGTATCAGTTTTACTGGTAGTCCACTGTATGAAGAATTTTTGTGTATAATATATCACAGTTTACTTTATTTTGCTATCCTCGCTTTATATAAATGGACTATAGTGTCCTACACCCACTAGTAAAAAAATATAAAAAATGAATTCTGGTCTCTGAATAATTTTTGGTTTGACTGTATATCCTTCTGTTATTTTCACACTTACTTATGCCCATTAAAATGTATTTTACAAGTTTTTGTTAATTTCACTGTTCTTTTTTTCTCTCTCTATGGTAGCCTACATCATCTTTAATTTAATAGCATTAGAGCTGCTCCATTGCAGCGGCTTAGTA
>NW_015542362.1:1646393-1646860 GCF_001515605.1 Sinocyclocheilus anshuiensis | reverse complement strand
TTGCTGTAAAAATGCAGGGAACCACTCGCTATAAATCTCCTAACTGTGATATTTTCATAAATATAGGTCGCGTGTTTTTCATCTGAAACGTGCAGCGATTTATTTCAAAAGGGTCTGGCTGCAGCTGGCGCTTGCACTCTCTGACTTGCATTCTCAGGCTTGCACTCTCAGACACTTGCACTTCTGCTTTCTTGTCTTCACCACCTGGCTATACTGTTGTAAAATGTTGAGAGATTCAAACAAAAAGTAATCAATAAATAGAACAAAATAAAAAATAATAAAGCCCGCAAGTGACGTCGCTAGCGGAAGCGCAAGTGTCTGAGAGTGCAGGCCTGAGAATGCAAGTCTGAAAGTGCAAGCGCCAGCTGCAGCCAGACCCTTCTCATTTATTTTCCAAAGCTACTCATATAATGCAGAAACACTCATGAAGCAAGCAAAACGCGCAACGCGTGCACGTATTTGTACTA
>NW_015542362.1:1645575-1645937 GCF_001515605.1 Sinocyclocheilus anshuiensis | reverse complement strand
GCTAGATTCACTTTCGCCAGAAAGTCGTGTATACCCAAGGTTAAAAATAAATGCCATTTATAGTGAATGCCCCTATAAATTGTCTTATATTTACGATTTAGTTTTAATCCAAATGATGCGTGCTAAGTGAACGAACATCAATAAAGATCACACAACAGAAGTGCGCGCTCTCTCCCTCCCTCCCTACCATGAAGTACTTGTGCATTACTTTTAGCTTGACGTCGACTAGTCGCTGGTCCTAGAGGCCGCAACAGGATAAGAAATCTTTGAAGGACTTCCACATTTAGCTCCGTTTCCAAAGTTAAAATGACAAATAAATGCATACTCTGAAAGCGCTCCACAAGACATGTGTGATTATATTA
>NW_015542362.1:1622381-1642792 GCF_001515605.1 Sinocyclocheilus anshuiensis | reverse complement strand
TAATCGCGTGACAGTTTAAGCTTGACGTCGACTAGTCGCTGGTCCTATAGAGGGCGCAACAAGGTAAGAAATATTTGAAGTCCACATTCACGCTGTGTTTCCAAACAGTTAACATGACAAATAAATGCATACTCTGAAAGCACTCCACAAGACGTGTGATTATATTACTGGATGCTCGAAATTGAACAGGAGAATGCACATTTTAAACAGCTTATTGTACAGGTAAGTAGTTAATCGCCGTTCTAATCGAATGCGCTGCTGCACTGTAACGCACACACACATATCACGCATACATCGCGCGCGCACAGAATCATTCAGCGTGGAAATGTATTGTCAACACTGTTCTGTGATTTCTCAATAAAATAGCTAAAATAGCTAAAATAACTAAATCCCACTTAGTCTATGTAAAATCTCCTTGCTCTCAATGCAGAATATATGAATGTCCTTTTCTATTCTTGCAACAGCTAGCTTCTTTTATGTCTATTCTAGCCAGTACTCCTTTGGACAGTTTTTATATTATAGTGCCTTTTATGTGATTTCCTCCTTTGAATGAATCACTTTGTTGTCTCATAAGAATAGGAAATTATGATCCGCACTCACGAGAACAATCTTCTTTTTTCTTTTATTTTACATTCATTACTGATGGGAAAAGACACAAACGTTTCGGCTCAAAGCCTTCCTCGGTGTGTAAAGCAATTCAATCGATTGTTCTCGTGAGTGCGGATCATAATTTCCTATACTAAGTAACTCAACAGATTGACGCACCAAAATAAAAAGATAAAATAACGCAAGAGCGCAGTGCAAACGACGTTGTTAAATTGTCTCATAAGAAACCTTTTTATTTTTCCTTCATTCATCATTATATTTGCCCGTTTATGTGGTCTTGCATCAATGTGTACATTTAACTTGTTGCAAATTTAGCCAGTGTAAATTATGATTAGATTGCACAAGCATCCCCAAATTTGCTGCCATGTTTGCACCCTTGATTTGCACAATTTTTTTAGTGAATTTGATGCTTAACACATAGTGTGTGCAAACAAACAATGCTATTCAGTGGTCGCAGATAATGCTCAGTGATAATGATAATGCCCCCCCCACCCCAATCCTTGTCAGGATTCGTCGATCAGGCGAGGTTTTTGTCCACCTCTCCCCAGCGGCTTTAACAGTTTGTCTTTCCCAGAGGTACAAGTCTGTTCAGTAACTACAGTCCAGGCCTTAATTAAAAGTATATTAGAATTAGCTGGAAGGGCCAGTGCAGAAAAATGGCACAGTATGAAAATATTGCTTCAGAGAACATGTAGAGAAAGCATAACCCCATTCTAGACAGCTGTCACTGACAGTGCATTTTATTATATTACTTATTTGATCATTGG
This sequence comes from Sinocyclocheilus anshuiensis, assembly GCF_001515605.1. Classification (NCBI taxonomy): domain Eukaryota; kingdom Metazoa; phylum Chordata; class Actinopteri; order Cypriniformes; family Cyprinidae; genus Sinocyclocheilus; species Sinocyclocheilus anshuiensis. Next base: position 1,641,419 of record NW_015542362.1, on the reverse strand, counting down.
GAACTATATTTGTTTATTTAAGTAACACACACTGATGCAAATATATAGAACTACACACATTGTGCATGTATAGTGACATGCCACAGTTCTTCCTTGGCTTATGAGTGTCTGTCTTGGCTACGATTTACCAGATGTGACTATACAGGCATGTGACGGCTCTTGTTATGTATGTGTTCATATAAAACAAATGCTTGACCATATGAGAGATGACAAGTAGTGAATCATGCATATGTACTTATGTACTGGGTTGATGGATTTTACTTCAAACTGACCTATATATTGAGCTTTCAGAATCCAAAAACCCATGTAAAAACTAGTCTGGAAAACAATGACTCTAATAAAAATGAAATGTGTTGATGGTAGAACAACTATGTTGTAAAACCCTTGTTTTTGTGTCGAAAAGGTCATGATAACATTGTATCCTATGCACTTAATACAACTGATGTATTTTCACAGCACTGCAAACACTTTATGATGTTGTTTGCACATCTCTGCAGCTTTTTAGCCTTGTTACGTCCAAACGTCAAAAATGTTTTGGCCTTGAACATCTTTCAAATTATTTACCAATAGCATACAATGAATGGTATAAGTGCGAGATAGAGAATTTATTTTTATGTTTGTTCTCTTTTTATATTTCTTAATAATTATTATTATCATGTCTGTTGGGCTGTTTGTCTGTTTCCATTTAGAATTTGAAATAATACTAATAATCACAATGTTCTTAACATGTTTGACAATGTAGACAATTTGATCATGTTGACAAATAAATTTACAATGTTTTTAAATGTCTTTTTCAGATATACAGATTATGTATTTTTCATATGTTAATAAATTGTCCCACTTTGGTTTTGTTGCATGGTATATTGACATTATACATTATAAGTAGTATGAATAACTGCAAGGTAGATTTTTTCACAGTGTTTCCAAAAGGTTCTATTTTGTTGAAAAAAATTAAAACATGGTTTCTAGTTTTTCTGTTTTCTCAAAAGGCTGCATTGTAACATAACCTAACTGCAATCCAAATGCAAGCTTGTGAAACGTTGTAAAAGCATTTTGTACTTCTTGGGAACCTCTTAATGTCGAGTTTGACAGACTAAGCCATGATCAAACATTAAATGTGTCACACAAAATTACCAGCCATTTAAAAGAGACAGGACATAAAATGTCAAATACAGTCTGATGATTTGTGATTTTATTAAAGGTCACCGCTATAGCTGCTATATAACTACTGCTGTGCTAGATATGATCTCAGGTTAAAACCTATGGAATGAGTACATTAGAATGTCAGAAATGAGTCAAAAGGCTAAAAGCTATGGGAGTAGTCATAGCAAATCAAATTCTAATGGGAGTATGGCTATTTTAAGTGTTTTTTTTCTGGTTCAGTTGTACATGTAATTGGCTGAGAATGGCAGAATCCAATTTTCTTAGCACATATGTTTTATGTCCACATTAAATAATACATTTGATTTTATAGTGTCGGAGCAATGAGAATATACAGATATATGGTTTTGGACCAATTATATTTCACTGTGGGTGGGGCTACAGTACAATGTGACAGAAATAGAAACTAAGATGCCACTAATATGTCAAAATGTCTCGGCTGGTTTGACAGAAAGTCTTTAACATGTAAGAGTTATCTGTATCCAGTACATGAGCCTGAGGGTGTAAATAAAGGCAGTTCTGTCCAACTCACATCAGGTTGATGTCTCAATTAACTGTGCCACCACTAATTTATAGGCCATCATGAGGAGGAAGACAAGTAAGAAAAGGTGGCAAAAGATAATTAGAGACATAAAGGAGGATACTGTTAAAAAGCATAACTAACAAAAAGGAGATAGGATAGAACTACTGAAAGGACAAATGGAAAATCAGACATGTTACATCAGTGCACAGGATGTAACATGACTCCAAAACGTACACTCGTGTGACTTAAAAACAAAAAAGATCAATGAAAATCTTTTAAGAATGACATAAATGGTTATTTCATTATTTATTATTTAAATGATAGTTTCATTGATTATCAGTGAGGAAGACACAAAAGGTCCGATCATTGATCACCTTCATTGATTTGAACTAATAAAGTAGCTGGATCTTTCTTCATGTTTATACACGTCATATCAAAACTGAAATTTTGGCTGTTATTATCTTGTACAGTGAGCGTGGCCATATTTCCTGTCTGTTGTTTCATCCGTTTCCTCTGACTGAGGTGAGACTGACGAATCACCAAATGTTTTTCCACCAGTGATGTGCTAATACATTCATCCATGTGTTGTGATCCTTTTTCTCAATCCCAGGAACAGAAGCACTCCACCTCATTCGCTTTGCAGAGAGGTGACTCAGTTGTGCCGATGTGTGAAGAGGATCTGTAATTGATGTTAACCACGCTGGGCGCTCAGCCAGAGCATTCCACCCAGATGCCCACAGGTGATTGGCCACTGTGACTTGGCAGCTTGGATCCAACCAAAGGGGATGCTGTGAGTGACCTTGGCAGATGGTCAGAGCCAAAGCCGTATCAGCTGCCTCGAGGCGATTTTTAACGCATTTCCCCATTTATTCACTCTTTCATTTCTGTGTCACTCCCTCCTTTTCTCTGCCATCCTCCATCTTTCTGTCCCGCTGTTTGGTGATTTATTTAAAGAGATGATATTGCTTCTGACTGTAATATGTTCTGAGGGAGAAAGTGTTTCATTTTTTTCCGACGTGCATAAGGACTTCTCATATCGAAATATTAACCCCTATTTCAGGATATAGATGTGTTTCTTATGCATGTGTGTACTTCATACAAATGGTTAGGATTTTTTTTTGGGACTACATAAATATTTGTTGCCATTACCTGATACTGGCAAGGGATTTTTTGTTCCCAGCATGCTTTGCATGGCAAATAAATGTTGAAATTAAGCATTATTTTATGTGTTTTTGAGCAATATGAGAAAAGGGGGAGACTTGTTCGTTTTTAATGTTCTGTCAAAAAATTAACCCCAATTCAAACCCTTCAAAAAAAAAAAAAAAAAAAAAGGATTTCAGGAAATGTGTTTTTTATGCATGTGTGTGCTTGGTACAAAATTACTATTTTTTTTTTGTATTTATTCAGATTTATTTTAACATTCAAAAATGATTTTGCTGCTTGTTAAATTAATTAAAATGAGCTAATGCAACAATGCTTGTTTGTAATTTTTTTTGTCATTTACAATTAATTTACAATTACAAAAACAGATGTTTACTAAATTAATTTGTATTGGGAGTACATAAATATTTTTGTTGCCATTACTTGATACTGGCAAGGGATTTTTTGTTCCCAGCATGCTTTGCATGGCATATAAATGATGAAATTAAGTGTTATTTTATGTGTTTTTGAGCAATATGAGAAAAGGGGGAGACTTGTTAGTGTTTAATGTTCTGTCATGTTGGGATTTAGACTAATTTTGTTATGTCTGGTGGTTTGAGGGTTTCCGGTGTGGTGACGAATGGAGCTTGTGCTCTGGTTGAGGAAGGGTTCATTATGTTGCTTTACTGAGAAGCAATTAATATGCAAATTCTATTGAGGAGGCCAGATTTCTCTTCCTTGCTTGCCAACACCATACATTACATTACATAAGGTAAACAATAATTTTGGGATGCTAATATGTGCTGAATAGAGATTTAGTTAGGTTACTTTGAATGTAATTTTAGTTATTTAGAGTTTAATGTTAAGAAAACCGATCTACAATGTGTTAAACTGAATTAAGTTCAAGAATTATTATTATTAAATAAATATTTTTGCCAAAGTTCAAGGAACCTGCAATCATTCTTAGATTTTTTTAATGATATGTTCTTCCATAATGCCAATGATCTTCAATTGAACACCATTATGGTCTCATGTGGAACGTGTGTCATGACAACACATAATCATAACCATTTAGCTCAAAGAAACTAAGAAGTGTTAATTCAATTCATATCATATCATGAAAGCGAAGAAGAAAAAGAGAAAATCATAGATAAACACCAAAAAAGACGTACCATATAAAATGCTGATGAAAAGCAGACGACAGACTAAATGCTAATTGACATCCATCAGCATCGTCTAGCGGTCCAAATGGCCGTCCATTACCCACACGAATGCGAGTCCGTGACGATAAGAGAGAGACAAATGGAGCCAGTACCCAGCGGAGCTTTGGTATTAAATTAAGCAAAAGCTCCATCATAGCAGCCTCACACACAAATGGACGCACACACTGTAATTACTGTCCAGATAGAGGTGTGTTTGTTGTGATGCTGGAGGTGGAGTTTGTATGAGGTGAGCCGGAAAGCATCAAAGCGCTGTGTGTAATTATTTTTGGCTTGCGGACTCCTGTCTCATCTGAGGAATGAGAAGAGAGCAGCAGTTAAACCTGTGAAGCAACAATTACGTGACTGACAGCAAGAGAAGCTCAGAGGTGCATTTGAGTGAATCTTAATCTGAAAACTGCTCTCTTATTGCCTTTGACTCTGTTCTGTAGCTCTTCTCTAATCACGTTAGTTTCAGATGCTTCAATATATTACTTATCCACCTGCCCTCTCAACTTCTGCCCTTGTAGTTTATCTGTCCTTCTGTCCTCTCCCTACACTTGAACTTTCTCTCTGCCTCGCTCTCACACAATGTTCTTGAAGACCTTTCTGAGTTTGGTTAAGGTTTTACTTTTGTGTTAAATATTTGGTCCTTGATAGGGCCGAACATATAATGAAATACCAGTAGAAATGATGGAAGGAAATGCAGGACAAGATTTGGATGGCAGCATTGTTGTCACGATTATATTTGTCAAGATTATATTTGAACAATATAGGCCTGTTTCAGCAATAAAAGGCACATTTACAAAGGCAATCTTGACAGTAGTGTAATCAACAGTTTAGGAGTTTTCACTCTTTTCCCATAAATGCAGATAGCAGCAGTATTCTATATCAGAGGTCTTCAACCCTGCTCCTGGGGACCCACCGTCCTGCAGAGTTCAGCTCCAGCCCTAATCAAACACACCTGAACCAGTTAATTAAGCTTTTCAGGATCCCTTGCAAATACACAGGCCGGTGTGCTGAAGCAGGTTTGAAATAATCTTTGCAGGACAGTGGGTCCCGCAAGAGTGGGGTTTAAGACCTCTGTTCTATGGCTATTGTAACGCGTTAACATTTTCTCGCACAAAATCAACGTAATTGCATCCAAAAGCTCTAAAATGCTGCCTTCGGAGGCAGCATTCCAAGGCAGGAAGGCATCAAGGCACGTCCGAATCCAAATTCTGCTTCACTTCCTGTCTCTGGAGGTAACTTCTTCTGATCCAATTTTGAAGGCAGCATAGATGTATCCTTCGCTGCCTTTGATATCCCACAATCCTGTGCATTCCATTCCATGATGGTTGAGCTAAAAAATTAAGATGGCGTCTGACAGTTGCGTTCGGTGGTCAGTTTGTGTGTAAACTTTTTGCACATTTGATGTTATTTCGAGTGAAAAATCAGCATTATAGTAATTAAATATTTGTTTAGTTATCACCAAAACTCATTCTATTTTGTTATAGATCATTAAACCGTTACGCTGCCTCAGAAGCCTGTCCGAAATCAGTTTCATGAGGTGCCTTCATGCAAAAACACTTCCTGCAAAGCCATTGCCTCAAAAGGCAGCGAGGCAGCAAGTCAGCTGCCTAGGCTTTTGGACGCAGCCTATAAAACAATCTCCAATCCACCTTTTTCCTAACAAGCCTACTGCATTTAAATTATGGGAGGCACTTCCGGTTTGGGAAAGTCCCACTCAAAAAGACACATAATACTGACTTAATGTGCTGTAAATATTCCTTCATGTTCTATTTTCAGACATCAAGAGAATAACATAAGGCTTGGTAATTTAATATGACATGGTATGACAATATCGACGACGAGCTCTATTCAGTCATCTGCGTTTTTTCCCTCTTGATTAGCCTATTTTTTCCCCTTTGTATTCTGCTGTAATTTAGGCTAAAAAAGAAAACATATGCTGCACATTTGTGGTCTGCTCTGCTGATTTTAATTCGGGAGAGCACATGACATAGTCAGATGAAAGTGATTTGTTAATATTTTTTACACTTAAATTTCCTTAATGTTCCATAGTTGAAGGGTGAGTAGAATAATGTAACCACGCCATATCCAGTTTAGAAAACGCTTATTTTTGCCTTCATTCATAGAGCAAACCTTTCGCGGACTGCCTACAATTTAACAGAAGACACTCGCGCAAAGCGTCATGGGTTGTAGGAAAAAGGTGGATAGAGATCGCCACAGGACCGGAATGCACAATAATGCGCTTGAGCAGCGCATTCAAAATTGTTTGATTAGAAAAGTTATTTTGTGAGTGTGCAACATCCACTTAGCGGTTAACAGCTTGTTGTGCTATTTTTAAATGGCAACCTTTTTTTTAAATCAGTCATCTGCAGTATTTTGACAGTCACCCGGGACTCGGGAGTAAGGCAAGAATGATCAACTGCCTCCAGAAAAATAGTGTCCCTTACTTTTTACCATAGACTGTATAAAAATATGGACGTAGTGTCCGTGACGTCACCCGTAGGTTTCCGAAGAGCGTTTTTGAAGCCTAAAGTAGGCGGAGCTGGCCGTCGCCATCTTGGCAGCGCGTCACCGCACGTCACTCCCGGATAATCGAAAATGGGCAAAGAGGCGGGAGCTGGTTGCTGAAACCACGCCCACCTAGCTCGACGGTGGTGACAGCAGCGGCAATCCGCCTGTCACTCAAGTGGCCGCGCCGTTAATTATGCAGAACTTTAAGGCTTAATATAATTTAAACAGATGAGGCATAAAAAAATTCACCCCTTCACAGTTGTCATGAAGGGCAAAATTAGCTATATAGACCAAAATCATTTTTTGAACCAGGCTGTAAACATGTTTTTTTCTGCTGTAAAGTTGGGCAATTTAACATAAGGGGCTATGGGATTGACTCCCTTTTGCAGCCAGCCAGTCGATGAATTACAGTTTAAGTAACTTCCGTGTTGGCTTCATGAGAGAGAGCGGGAGGTTGCCGCTTGGTTTTTACAGAAGACCTTAAATAAGCATGCAGTTTTTGGGTGACTGCTGGACAAATTTGGCCCATCCCTATAATAATGGGAGGACTCAGCTTGAGCTCAAAGGTCCCACCAGGAACAGTTAATTTACTGAAGATAATTGAAGTGAAACAGGAGTGGAAGAATCCGGGAAGAGTAAGGTAAGCATCTGCTTTTACAGTATATTATTGTGAGGTGATTGACAGGATTAGCTCCTCCCTGGTATAAAAGGCCCTGCCTCCACATTTCTCTCTCTCGGTGACTCACTCGGTATGTGATGTGACCTGTGATGACCGAATATGGAATGTAACAGATTAAAAAAGAGACATGTCTGCAAGCGAAAATCAAATACATACCAGCGGCGTCTTGCATTTCTTTGAGGAGGCACCAGAGGCGTTTCTGGCTCACTTGGTGCCATAGGCAATATGAGACATAATAACCAAATAGGGAAGAAAACACTTTTAGCTACTTAGTAATTCATTATGTAAGCCTAAAACATGCTAGTGGTAATTTTGTAAATAATGGTAAATAATGTAGTGCACCTGGGTTACATACATGTCTACTGTATGTGTAGTGAATATATGTGGTTTTTATGTCATTTTTGTAGACCAACCCACAAGTTAGCATGACACTGGTTCCTACTACAAAAAGCCAGTAGTATTGTATCATTAACTTTTTGAAAAAAAAAAAAGCTTTATGACCAACAAAACTTTGAATATTACACATTTTGTTAATCTACACACATAAAAAATAAATTAAAACCTATAATTTTTGAAACCAGTCGCCAAAAGTAAAAGGAAAAAGCAAAAAGCAAAAGCCAATAAAAAAAAACTACACCACATTCACATGACTTCAGTGTCACCTAACTAAGCTGCCGACAACTCTCTCAATCTTTATTTAAATCTACAAGTTGAAAAGTTACAAGAGTATGAGTATAACACTCTATAGAGTGTTTTATATATAAAGGATCTGCAGAAGATGTGACTTGATTGGACTGACCATGTTTAGACAAAGGAATGTGTTCCTGTTCCAGCATTGTAGACAAGCAGTGTTTTAAGCTGAAATAATCATGCAAAATACTTATCAAAATTAGTTTTTCTTTTCTGCAAATTGCGCTCAAAAATCTATTATTAGGGGGTTTGACGAGACTGACAGACACCAAAGGAAGTGATGTCACAAAGTTCACTTTTAGAAACATTCAGCCTGACTCCCCTGACTTTGTTTTTGTCTTTGTCATTTGACATTTGATGTAATTGATCTATAATTGTTTAGTAATGTCTGTACAGGGCCTAATAAAACAATGACAGGCTGCATGATTTAGAAAGATTACTGTAATTATACAGCTAACGGTGGGAATGATTTTGAAAACACACAATTATGGTTTAGACAATTGATCATTATGAAAAATACAATTAGCCGTTATTGAAAGGAGAAAAGAATGGAAAATCCCCCAAAATGAAGCAGATATATGCTACTCCAATAATTGGATGATTGTTGTGCAATATTTAATACATTATGCAAACTCACTCTCAGAGTGGCTCTCTTTTTCTCCATGCTTCCTTCTCTATTTCCATTTGCACATTTATTTACAAGGGTGGCGAGGTCGTTCATTTACCTGGCAGTTTCAGTGGATCGCTGTCTTTCTGATACACGTAAACATGACAGGAAACTTAGACTGTGTGTGTCTGTGTGTGTGTGCCGTCCTCAGAGGAGATGACAGCGATTTTGTTTTGAGCACTTAGCAGGTTTATTTTGCTGGGTGGAGAATAATGCAAATATTAAATATTAAACATAATAAATATAAAATTTATTTTCCAGAAGACTTGTTGTGTCGTACATGGATGATCCAGAGCTGGTGAAGGCAGCTAGAGACTGGAGAGGCTAATGCTGTTGTCACTGTTTAAGAAGACATTTTTCTATCTTTGCAAGCAACTTATAGTCTAGTAGATGTTTTACCAAGCCTAATTCGTTTTGACATGCCCTTCAAAACGTGAAATACACTTTAAATATTTTAACAGTATTTATGGACCTAGATTCAAAGCATCCATTTTGCTTTTGGAATAAGCAAGATGTCAGCAAGTCAGAACTCAAATGGAAAGCTGTACGAGGCAAAGACTTTGAATGACACTCGACTCAAGGTCAGATCTCTCGGCCTTAATTTGTCAGAGTGGAGTCATCGCCCTCTCATATACCATACACACACACACACACACACGCGCACATGCACACACACACACACACACACACACACGCACACACGCACGCTCAGAGCAGGGCAGTCTTAATATAGCTTGATTAGCTTGGTCTCCATTCCCCCTTTTCAAAACTCTTTCATTAATGCATTTCACAGGTGGCCTTGAATAAAAGCGAGGGTTTCTAAAATCTTTCCCCTGGGGAATGAGAGAGCATGTAGGCAGAAGGAACGCTCTGGTAAAGTTTTACAACAGGACTGAAGGTAGGCCACAGGGTGGTGTTCTGCATGTTTCTTTTGTTAAAGGTAAAAAAAATTGATATTCAAAAATACCTCATTCTTCTCTTCAGCCTCAAATGCTCTGGCTTCAGGGTTCGGTTGTCATATAAAGTTGTAGGATTAAAGTTATGATGATGGAGACACTGATGTATTCTGAAGGAGAGTAGAGGGTGATGATTTAGCACCTTAATTTATACTGTGACAAAATATGAATGTCAAAAGCAACTGTGTTTTAATACATTTTTTTTTAGATATTTCAAACATTCTGTAGACTCTACCATTCTTTTAGATATTAGACTTATTATTTTAGATATTGGCTCCTTATATACACTATATTAGGATATTTATATCAAGATTCTTTAAAGACATGATTTTTGTATTTAAAAAATGTATTTTAAAATCTTCCATTAGTTTTTTCCCCACTATGTTCTTTTTAAAATGAATTTTAGAGAAATATTTTTTGCATCAATTCGGTGTCTGTATTGCTAAGCAGAACAATTAACCTTAGACTTCAAACTTCAAATAAATTAAGTCAGAGTGAAATTGCATATCCACAGATGCATGTCCTCACTTGATTTCTTCCTGTTAGTTCAAAGTCAAGCAAAGGACTTCAATAGGAAAATTCATCCACTCTCTTCTGTAGGACTTTTGATATGTCCTTTTAAATGATCACTATTTCTCCTTTCCTCCTTCTTACATTAATTCAATAAAAATCCCCAGTGGTAAAACTGTGTCTGTATGATGTTCATCTATTCTGGCTGATGTGCAGAATGTTAACAAGCAATATAAGAGCTCGGAGAGGTTGCAGTACATTCGTTATACCAAACAGACATTCAGATTATAGTATTCAGACAAAAAGAAGCATCATCAAAAAGTGTACTACTGCCCGTCAGATTTTCAGTCCCTTACTATGAAATGTGGAGAAAAAAATAAACTGTTCCAACACAAAAACTTTTACTTTTAAACCTTGTTGGCAATATCTGTAGCCTTTGCTTGATCACTAAAAATATTAATTTTACTGGTCCCTCATTTTGTAAAACAACGGAAAATGTTTATAATAAATGCTCTTATATTGAAAGCATGCATGCTACATATAGGCAGAGATGTGAAACTTGCATTTTTGTTAAAGCACTTTCATTAATTTTGCAGTTTATTTCAGATGAATTTTAGTTATGTAACTCCTTTGGGTAGTACTTTAGGAATAGTTATGTCCTAACATGTCCTTTCCTGGTATCTTCTTGGAGAGACGAAGCAGTCAATCAGATTTATTTTTTAGAGTAATTGAAAGATTGAACGCTTCCCAATTGACATGGTATCTAAATTTATTATATGAGATTATAAAAAGATTATTCACAAATCATACATTGAAAAACTGTATTTTTTTTTTCAAATTATTTTTCAGAGAATATTGCCACCAACCCTTATTCATAAATGTATGCACTTTCCATCAACCTTAAATCATACTTTTACTACATAGTATGGTAGTTGTTTAACAATTTCACGTAATGTTAGTAACTACTTTAAATTGTGATTGAAACAGTTTGCTTTACTTTGTGCATGAGGATAAGTCTATTTCTAAATCTAAGAAAAGCATTTACTTTTAAATGCTTAATTTGGATACTTTTGTAGTGAAACAAAAAGTAAAGTTCAGAAGTTTTGGTTAGATAATTTGACTTTAAACTGTGTAAAACTTTGAAGCAGAACCACCCATACTAAAACTTAAGTACAATTTCTCTGTAGTTTTTACACCCCCATTGCTTTTGTAACCACTGAATTTATTCATCCTTTCCTCACAATATGTTTTTTTGAGCAGTTTTATAAGCGTTTGAGTAAAGAACAGCATGAATGTTGAATCCATGCCTGCATGCATATGGCTCATTATCTCTGCAGGTCTCTTACATTTGAGCCCCTCTTACATTAAACACTACGTTATTACGGGCATTATACGGAGGTAATATGAAAGGAAAATGCCATCAAAACGTTCCTGGCTGAAATGTGAGTTTACAGGTATGATTTAAACACCATAAGTCACACAAAATATTAATTATTCATCATCAGTAGATCAAAACAACATGGCATGTTGGCATAAATGTGGGTTATTTGGTGATTACTAACTACGTTTTTATTTTGAAACATGACGTGCTCATGTTTAATTAGTTTAATCACAGCCTTATAAAGTTTAATGATCACATTTAAGCAATAGGACAATTCCTATTTTTCCATCCCCAGATTTAAACTTGAGACTTTGAAGAAGCACTATATTTATGGAACACAGATGACACACAGATTAGCCTACATCCAAGCAAGTTACTGAACTCTCACTGTATGATGTTACAGAACGTTGTCCGGTCCAATTCCATTCACACAGCAGTGTTGTGTTTCTGTTAATCTGCGTGTTGACATAAAGATACTCGCGTGCTGCGGTTATTTACTAGCGAATGCATTGTACATTCCGCTTACTGTATATCGATGGAACACGTGGAACATACCAACTATACAAACTGTGTGGGGGGAACCTAAACTGAGCCATTCACTATATAGGCTATTACAACCAGTGCGTTGCTGAAAACGAGTGTGTGAGTTTGATTACAGAACGCTGTTGTCACTGCTGCAAACTCCCATAAAAATAATTATTCAAAAATATAATTTCCCCTTTCCAGTGGGCTCCCTTTCCAGTGTAGGCCCCTGGGCTTCAGCCCCTTGAAGCCCGTGCATTAATGCGCCCCTGTGCACAGCGACCATGATCAATTAGAGTGACATTATGGTAGCTGTAGGAATGAGGTCTTGTCTCTTTAAAAGAGTCTAGCTGGACCAGTAATTTCAACTGTTCAACTGATCTGAAATATGCTATTGAAACAGAGATTTCAGTATAATTAGATTCAGTTTTTCTAGGTTTCTGTCTTTTCCCATTTAAACAGATAGAAGCTCTACTTACATGGCTAGAAATCTAGTTGCCCAGGGGTGTTATGAATATACTGAGTGTACTCACTTGCCTTAAAGGGTATTACTAATAGCAAATACCAGTTTGATTTTACTTCAATTGTTAACATTTTGAGAACTTTAACTTTGGATTGGAGAAATGTGTGTGTATTGTGTCAATTAATTCGAAGTAATTTGTATGAAATCATGAACAAGTTGAACCATTTACAATAATTAGAAAGTGTTCAGATGACGGTCTTAATTGATTTTGGAACAATGACCTTATAGTTTGTAAAAATGTAAAATCAGTTAAGGGACAAAATGATTTTCTATTAACAGCATTCATTTTTACTCTCATAGGAATAAAATAATGAGCAAATGCGCTCAACGAGAAAATGAAACCATCTCGAATTACAATTTTAAATATTCTGCTTTTTCCACTGTAGATTAAAATAGAAAGTAAAGGTTACTTACTGAGACACGAATGCTCTCTCAGTAGCTCACATGAGCATAAGCCTATAAAAGTGTCAGAGCAGTTATAATTTAAAGGGAAATTCCTGTTATTAAAATGGTGTGTAGCAAAGCCACTAGGGACATTCAGATCAAACTATAACTATAATAAAATGGGCAGCCTTTATACATTAACCTACTAGATGACACAAATGGCGACTAATAGCAATCTGGCAGTGTCAAACAGGCATTTGTGTGTAAACAGACAAACACACTACATGAACCACTGTCACAGACCAACTGTAGTCAGTGGGAATTATCAAATGAATTTATCACTGTGACTCTAATCCAGAGCCACAATATTACAAGGAATTATTACGACTTTGTCTTCATCAGCACTAAAGTCGGCCATGAATGTCAAAGCCAGTTGCAAAGCAATTTCGGAAAGAATGATAGTACACATTCCCTCTGGATATTTGCTTTGTCATGGTTAATAAGGACACTTTTTATTCACACTACCCCACATATTAATAAGCCTGACCTTGACCTCAATAAGAGCAAATCTCACTGATGCAGAACACTTGCAGGTGGCGTGACTTGGAAAATAACTCTCTTTTTCCATATTTGCACGTCATCTTCATGTATAAACATCTCCCCATCCTGCAAGTCATCCGCTGACCACACTTGGCCCTGCGGGTGTTGCTTGTGCAGATGGGGTATGACCAACATGAAGATGCTCCTCAGAATAGCACAGATCAGTGACAGATATCAGATCAGAGAGCGGTGTGTTTTATGTGTAGCCCCTGAGCCTGTGGAGCAGCAACCAGCTGACTGACCTCAGATCTGTGTTAAAGAATCACTTTCAGCTACATTGCAGTGTCTGTCAATGTTGCTGACCTTCTACGACCCTTCCGATGCCTGGGGGGGTTTACAGGGTCTGGCTATGGAAAGCATGGCCTTCTTGAATGTCAGCATTGACATCTTAACTTGGCTCTGATTGTCTAAGGAAACATGTTTCATGGTTGGAAGACACTGACCAGATGTAGCCATCATGGTTTTACGTATTGTAGCCAAATTAAAGATTGAGATTTAGACGTTATTTTATTATTTTATTATGCACGCTCATATTCCATGTCATTTTTTCATACTGAACATTATAATGTTGTGAATTCTGAATTCACCTGTAGCATTTAAATTGATTTCTTCTAGTTTGTAGTGTTTAATATGTCATTTAAAAAAAAAAGAGAAAACAGAATTGAATTTATTGTTTTTCATCTTTACCATTTATTGTTTATTATCTTTAGGCTTTATGTGTTTATGGCCTTGAAATTCCTGTTTGATTTATATTTTCTGTATTATTTTATACTTTATCATTTTTAGGTTTAGTTTATTGTAGATTTTATTTGTATACAAAACGTTAAATAATATAAAACATTATTTGTGTGAAAAAAAATTGCGTAAGAAAAAATAATTAAAAAAAATATTTAAACATTATTTTTCAAATAAATAAATGAGAAAATCACACATTGAAAATTTGAAATTTAGAATGTTTATTTTTTTATTTTTTATATTTTTTAGGCGAGTGAAAATATTGACAGGGCAAACTGAAAATTTAACCCTTGGCCCTACCAGGCATACTGGAAAAAAATCTTTACTGTTGAGCCCTGGAGAATGAAACGTTTTTACCTATAGGGCACATTTCAAAGCAACTTCAAGGCTAGCCTTAGGCCTGTTTGCGTACCTTTGAACTGGGATTAAATTCCTCTCCTTGTAAACCTAGTTCAGTCATAAAAAGCTATATTCCACTTCTTAAATTATTCATGACAGCCAGCTAGGGACTAGAAAGCCATTTAGACTGCCTTCTCCTTCAAAATATCATTTTAGCAGATGTTGACATTTGGTTAAAGATTTAGTTTAGCCAACATGTATTAACTGTGGCTGTAGCTGAAGGGGTTAACAGGGCATGGTGACAGTATGGCCGTTTTCAGGTTTGAGGCAGGTCTTGAAAATGGAGTGTGAGCAGCTGTATGCCCAGTGTCAAAATATCCATTACTGTTCTGTCTCCTTGGCACGGCAACGGTGATATATCGGACCCCTGATCCCATGGGTCATCAGACCGAGCCATGACTGCAGTAGTAGAAGCTAATGGAGTGTGCCTATCTATTTTTCATCTAGCTCTTGCTTCTGACTATATAGACTGTATTGTATATCGCTCTTGTCTGCCTTTCTTTACCCATAAGGCCTTTTGATTTCGGTTTTTAGAGAGTGCAGCCGTGCTCACTGATTCTTGTCTCATGTCAGGGTCAAATATTTTTGCATGCAAAAAGGCTGGAATCCATCAGCCATGTGCTTTAGAAGAAAAATGGCTGATCAAGGATCTTTTTTGGTGAGATACAGATTGAGCACATGTGGGTGGTTTTTACTTACCTTGACCATTTAAAGGCTAAACGAAAGAACTAATCTCGCATTACATTGAAACGGAAAGTGTGAAACTTTCCCAGCACTCAGCTGGAACAGGGGGCCAAATTTGGACTTGCATCAGTTGTCCAGTGATGAGATGTGTTGTAAACACTGGCCTTGGTCTGTAAATGGGATTTTCAGTGATTAATGTAATCTGACACACATTCATTTGGCTGAGAGCGATAGTTAAGCACTGCGTGTGTGTCGGCAACATGTTGCAGAAAGCCATTTAAGTGCCTGCCTCTGGTGACATGATAGCAAGCATCGCTCATACAGATGCACATACACTAAAAGTCTTTGCACACTTTTCGGACGTTAATAAATAAATACGACCTCACGTTGTGTCAATCACGTTTACACACTGCCTCTGAAACTTTCATCCGTCATAAAAAATAAATTCGGACTAGGTTCGATTTTCTGCATTTCGCATCCGTACCAAGCATTTTGATAGGAAAGGATGACGAATACAAAAAGAAAAGAAAAAAATTCACACAGAAATTTCGGACTCAGTGTGCTAGGACCTTAAGACTGGGTAAATATAATAATTTTCAGATTAATCACAATTCCTTTATTTGAATCTTAAACTCTAAAGATTCAAATTTTACTGTGTTTCCTGCATCGCTCTTCAGTGTTGGCGCTCCCCTGTTGGTTAATCTACAGTCCCACGGTTAAAGGGGTCAGATTTGAGCTTTCCGAATTGAATATGATTGAATATGAAAAGGCCATGTACCACAAAATAATGCCAAGAAAAAAAATGTTCTATTGGGTTTTCCTTGTGGGCTACACACATTAACATGCAGCGTGACCAATGTTGTTAAATTCAAAAGCAAATGACTCTTTTAAACTGGTTCTTAGTGAATCAAAAACATACAACACGGCCAGTGTAGTCCGATATTCTACCGTTCAAAAGTTTTATGCTTACCAAGACTACATTTGGCTTTAGTCTTTAGTGTCACATGATTCTCCAATATGCTGATTTAGTGCTTAAGTGACATTTCTTAATATTATTAATGTTCAAAACAGTTGTGCTGCTTAATATTTTTGTGGAAACCGTGGTCATTTTTTGTCAGACTTCTTTGAAAA
The DNA here is from genome assembly GCF_001515605.1 of Sinocyclocheilus anshuiensis. Lineage (NCBI taxonomy): Eukaryota > Metazoa > Chordata > Actinopteri > Cypriniformes > Cyprinidae > Sinocyclocheilus > Sinocyclocheilus anshuiensis. The sequence continues at coordinate 1,625,015 of NW_015542362.1, read as the reverse complement.
ATAGAAAGTTAAAAAATACAGTATGTATTTGAAATATACCTTTTTGTAACAATGTAAGTTTTTATTCTGACTGAGTATAAAATCTTACGGACCTCAAAATTTTTGAATGGTAATTTATACATGTTAATATATATTTAGAATTGAATCATAATCAAATCGCGAAATCTGTATCAATACCCAGCCCTAAAATACACAGCCATGCATATATACAAACACTCAAAGCTCTTTGTTTCTTTGTGTCTTTGTGTTTTCTTCTCTCTTCCTTTTTTCCTCCCCAGCTGTCATGAGACACTGACACTAAGTGGTTTTAAAATATCATTAAAGCTGAAGTATCTCTTACTATGGGCTTAAGGGACTGCAAACACACGTAGGGGGTATCGTTGTGGGATGCCTAAATGTATCTGTCTGCTGTCATGTTCCTCCACAGGACTGTCCATAACCACAACAATGCCACAAATGTGCTATTTCTGTGTCCATTTGAAATTCTAGCAAACAGTACATCAGGTTCTCTACCTATAGAAAAAGTGCTCAATTTGAAGGCAGAATAATCTGAAGCAGTGTCATTGCAGATGTTTAACACTGACCACCACACTAGTCTCAAGACTAGTTGTTTTGATTGTAGGGCAGGCCAGGAATGTGAAACTAAAAATAAAAATTACATAAGTGTCATTCTTTTCCCCTTCTGTGTTTAATTTTAGACATTCTGTAATGTGCAGAACTCCTTGCAGTATTCCTTCTTTGTGAGTTTTATCATTTTATAATCAGCTTTGCCCTTGAGCCGCCCACATTCCCTCTACTAATAAACAGTGTTCTGGTGATAGCATATGCACCTCTGCAAATCTGACTCATACATCTACCAACAGAATTCACTTGCTTTTCTATGCTGTCATAAGCCAGTGCACTCAGATTTGAACATGTGCTCTGAATTGGCTCTGATGTGTTAATTTAGGGTCTAAATTTTTGTTAGTTTCATAGTGGCTGGGTACTCGGTACCACCGGTACTTAAGAAAACCTGGTACCGTAACGTTTTCATTTTTGGTAGTACCGACTTGGTACCGAAATACCGGGTCTTTTGACAACACTAGGCTCCAAGTGGTTGGTGTTTAGACTTGGCATGTCTGGTTTGATCAAAATGAACTCATTAGAGTTTGATACAGGTGTTGGAGGCGCTATCTCCTTGCAGCAGATCTCTGTGTGTGCAATGGAGGAATTCCTGGCACTGTTTTGATTTCTGTACACATTTTATAAGCATTTAATGGGTTATCAGTTGGTAAAAATACCACTATATGTACACACATTCAACAAGCACATTTAGCCCTACACAGCATTGTTTTGGGTGTTCAGTAATTTTGCAAAGTGTACATCGTAAAAGCTGTCCAATCAGGTTGTGACCTTATCCTTATGCCTTTTTGTTTTGTATATTTAGGTTCAGTGTTAAAATGATAGGAATGCTAAGCAAAACAGGACTAAATGTATCATTTTCTTTTTTTGTCCGGACCCAAACTACTGAGAACCAAACTGTGTAAACACACCCTAATCAACACTCAAAAAGGTTTGAGTTTCATCGCATTAGATGAAAAATATCAAGTGGCATCTGCAAACAAATAACGCTGGAGCTTTTTTAGATCTCACATTACTTTCTGAGCCATTCTTTTAATTATTTAAGACTAGGTGGTCTTTTTTTAATGGATGTATTAAGTCTGTTCCCATCAAGTTTACTCAGAATAAACACTGGTGCTTCATCATGTTAACATGTTCCACAAAGTTCAGAATCTGTCCAAAAATATTTCATATTTTGAATCCTAACAACCTTGGGTGAATTTTGATAGAGAAGTGTCTTTAAAATGAATGCCTTGTTTTGATATTTTGTTATACTCAAAGACATTTATGTGTTTTTAACTGTGACTTTTTTCCAAATATTTTACTTTTTATAAACAGGACAATAAAGATTTTTAGGGATATTTCTTAAGATTTTATAGCATTATGGCAGAGTCTTTACAATGAGGGCAAATAGCCAGGAGTGATTGAATGTTTTCGTTCAGAGCTGTGAGAGAGGGATAAAGCCTTCCCATAGGGTTTTCACTGCGTATCCCACTCAGTATAACGGGTTTTAACCCTCTGTAGGAAGTGTATGTGACAGAAGGACCACACTATCTCCACAGCAGGCTTTTTAAGAAACCCAAAGAGAGCACCACCTCTTAAGAGGAAAGCACATGCACACACACACACACACACACACACACACACACACAGACATATTTGCTTTGGACAGAGAGAGAGGCTTCAGTGCCCAAGGCTGCTCATCAGATCTGAATGAATGAAGAGAATGAAATGAATTTCAAATGACCCCAGAACAGTTCTATGGTAATATTAAACAATATGTTAAAAATAGAAATAAGAGTTGAAACGCCAAGGCCCTCAAGGTTGGAGCAATGGTAGCTAAAACAACTGAAATGTCAGACTTCTTTAAAGGCACTGGAAGTTAAATAAATACATGAAATGGTTTGACGAGCACAGTTCCCTTTCGATACTTCACTCGTACTGCGTCTTGCTTAAGACGCATATGGGAAAAAGCCTTTTTTCTCCTGAACTGAAGCCTATTTCATTCACGCAGTGAAACTGCACAGCCATTGG
>NW_015542362.1:1620144-1622339 GCF_001515605.1 Sinocyclocheilus anshuiensis | reverse complement strand
AAGCAAGACGCAGTACTCGTTCCCGTATCTCAGGGAACCGAGGTTACGTTAGTAACCGAGTACGTTTTCTTTGCTTTGTTGACATATTTCCTATTGAAAGAGGAAGTGAGGACAGTACATAGCCAAACGCAATGATCACACTTTCAAAATGATAATACATTTCAACCATTGTATGAATGCCTTATGCATGCACTCTTTTTTGTTCTAGAAGACTTTTAGGAGTACAGACTAAAACAAAAAGTTTTCATGAGGTCTTTAAACTTTGCTTGTTTACAACAGCTAACTAGAATAAGAGCAATACAACTTCATTTAGTTTCACTTAATTTATCCTGTGAGAACACATCATAAACTGAAATTGATACATACTGCTGGGAATCATTCATTGATCATTAATTTATTTGATGCCTTTATTCATTCTTACAGAAGCCTAGTATAGAGCAAATTAAGGTTAAGTACATTTCTCAAGGGCACAATGGTGATGGGTCATGACTCATGACTCTCTCTTTCTTATTACCAGAAATGAGCTTTAGTCATAATGTCACAAAATATAACTAAAGATAAATCAAGTTAGACAAAAAGTCTGCATTTACTATACCAATAACCATAATAACCAACCATCTATGCCTAGCTATATTTGCTCTTACTTTTTAATGTGTGCCAGTGGATTCTGCCCCTAAAATGCCTGTTATATGCATTTTATACAGCAGTTGTGCTTTAATGTAATCTATTTGATGTTTTGGGATGTATAAAAGTGACCAAATCAGTATTGGGCAGAGCGATTGCATTATTTGAGTGTCTTTTGGGTTTCCATAATCCTTTTATTCACTGTGTGTAGGCTGTTGATTTTCATTTTCTGATTGTGGTGTGATTTGATTATTTAATAACCCAATTTGTGTATTATCTTCTGCACATGCTCAACTGCACTGTCACTTCCGCCTCTCATTTGCTGCAGGTGTGCTGCTGCTTCTATAAAAGGAAATCTCACAGTTCTCAGCAGAGCGTGGTCAATGTGTGGGTTTGAAGTGATGTATTTTGTTGTATCTTTAATGGCAAAATTACACTAGACTCTTTGAAAGCATGCCAGTTGATGGTGCTACAATGGGCATTTTAAAGGGGTCATATGATGCGATTTAAATTTTTCCTTTCTCGTTGGAGTGTTACAAGCTCTTGGTGCATAAAGAAGATCTGTAAAGTTGCAAAGACTAAAGTCTCAAATCCAAAGAGATATTCTTTATAAAAGTTAAGAGTCAACCATGCCTACCTAAAACGGCTCGTTCTAACATGCCCCCACATGTCTACGTCACAATGTGGGAAGATTTGCATAACGCCGCCCAAATGTTCACGCAAAGAAAGAAGGCGTAACTTTTATTCTCACTGTAGTATTGTTGTTGCCACGGCCGCCATGTCGTGAAGGCGTATGTGTGTTTCGTTGTGAAAGTGAAACTACTTTGTTTGGCCTTCCAAAACTGAAGAAATACATCAACTTCACACTGTGGATCGCCGGATCGGCTTTCACCATGGACGAAGCGGAGTCCAACCTGGGGTCGTCATATGTGGTTGACGCAAGCCCGCCGGACGCTCCTTCGTCGAATCTGCCGGCCGCGCCGTTCTCAAGCCCACCGGCCTCCACTCACTCAAGGCCGCAAGGTGTGACGCTGTTTCGTGAAAGCGAAACTACTTTGTTTGGCCTTCCAAAAATGGACACGACTAGAAATCAGTGATTAAGTTGTATTTACAACACTGTTCCAGAACAGTGCAACCCAAATATTCAGATGTGTGCAGCACATTTTATGGAGGTCGCTGAGGGAATACAACAGTATGGTGAGGGGCGTAACATTTCCGTCTCACGCTTGAGGTATCCGGCCAATCACAACGCACTGGATAGCTGGCCAATCAGAGCACACCTCGCTTTTCAGACCTTAAACCGCATAAACACATTTCATTACACCAAATACACAAAACTATGTTCTTTTTAGCAACATCATATGACCCCTTTAAGGGATGGTGTGGGAACTGCTGTAGCCACTATGCTGTCAATTTATGCTTTAATTCATTCATCACAATTGCATCTTTTTATGCTGTTGAACTTTGATGCTTTTAAATGGATTTTATATAAATGTTATTTATACAGGTGCATCTCAATAAATTAGAATGTCGTGGAAAAGTTCATTTATTTCAGTAATTCAACTCAAATT
>NW_015542362.1:1617844-1620134 GCF_001515605.1 Sinocyclocheilus anshuiensis | reverse complement strand
AGCCTAGTGAACCAAACTGAGAGACCATTTTGAAGGCTCAGGAAACCTTTGTAGGTGTTTTGAGTTGATTAGCTGATTGGCATGTCACCATATTCTAATTTGTTGAGATAGTGAATTGGTGAGTTTTTGTTAAATGTGAGCCAAAATCATCACAATTAAAAGAACCAAAGACTTAAACTACTTCAGTCTGTGTGCACTGAATTTATTTAATACACGAGTTTCACAATTTGAGTTGAATTACTGAAATAAATGAACTTTTCCACGACATTCTAATTTATTGAGATGCACATGTATGTTTAGTTGATTTATATGATGTGCTGAAGTTTTAGCCCAACATGTTTGATGTTTTTCCCCCCTCATACTTACTGTAAGTGGCTACTTGTTTTATTTTTTTATTTTTTATAAAGATTGTTTCAGTTTTTACTGTAGCTCATCACACTACACAGCTAACTTGGAACAGGTTTTGTTCTGGACCAATCAGCTGTGATTAAAGTAACATTTCTTTGATGCAGTTTACTTCCCTTCCATCTCTTACTGCCATTTAAACACGCTTCACATCGAAAAGTTTTAGAGATAGACAAGGTTGCTTTAAAATTAATATTTTTAATTTTTAAAAATGACTTGAACAATTTTTTTAAGCTTGTTGTGGACCTGTAAATTACAAGTTATACAAATTAACTAGTCTAAAAAGTTAAATTTGGTAAAATCTGAATGCATTGGGTATCATCAACTAACATGAATTTTTATTTTTTTTTTTTACAGAATTGATTAAACTAGACTAATGTTTATTACACATTAATTGTAATTTATACAAATGAATGTTTAGTGTTTTTTTTTTAAAGATTTTAAAAATACTACGCTTTTTTTTCCTTTGAGCTTGTTATGGAAAACCATAAATTATAAATTATATAAATTAGGCTAATAAATTCACAGTTTGTCTATTTATGTGTTTATTAATGTATTAATTTATCTTTTTTTTTTTTAAGACGTTTTCTCTGTCTTTCGTTTGTTTCTGTAAATGTTTCATTTTTTAAAATATATTTAACGATATGTTAACTTTTTCTTCAGCTGAGAAGAAAATTGCCCCTTCTCTTTCTCTCTCTCTCTTTGGTTTTGTCAGCTCAAAACCAATTCTAAGTTTGTTCAGCTTTCAGCCTCTGGATTTACTGCTATAGTAACACTCACCTATTTATTTTATTTAGCAAAAGCTAAGCAAGTACCTGTAAGCTTAATTGCCAGTTGCTCATCCACCCTGGATTTGCAGCGGAATATGAAATATTCAGCATGAGGACTGTTGAACTGTATTTCCAGCCGCTGAGATGGCAGTGGCATCATGTCTTTATTTTTACCTCCCTGTAGAAACTATATTCAGTATAACTGAGTTAAGCGGCAACAACAGCACCTTTCTGCCTCTCAGATACTCACTGTCATCCCATTCATGTTGGGAAAATAGCTGTTGTGACATTTCTCCCAGGTACATTTTAAATGTAATTTCCTGAATTAAAAGCACTCCATCACAGCTAACTCGAAGAAGCACTTTTCATTAATAGTCCGAGAGAGGGAGGACTGAATATTTGCACCAGTGGGAGATGAGTAGGTGTTTGTTTGCATAAAAAGCTTTAGAATGCTATACTGAGAGTGATGACCTTTCCCTTGCCTCTATAATAACATGTGAGCATCGTTCCCTTTTTCAACACCTCTCTCCCTCTCTTTCCCTCCTCTTTGTCTCTGTCTTTCAAATAATGGCAGCAGAAAAGTTAAGTTAAAGGGGTCATATGATTCGATTTCAATTTTTGCTTTCTCTTTGGAGTGTTACAAGCTCTTGGTGCGTAAAGAAGATCTGTAAAGTTGCAAAGACTAAAGTCTCAAATCCAAAGAGATATTCTTTATAAAAGTTAAGTGTCAGCCACGCCTACCTAAAACGGCTCGTTCTAACACGCCCCCACATACCTACGTCACTATCTGGGAAGATTCAAATACACAAAATAATGTTCTTTTTAGCAACATCATATGACCCCTTTAAAAACTACTCACACGTTAGAAATGTCAATGAATGAGAAACAGTGGCATGTTAAAGCACTCTTTGGGTCTCTCTTTCTCTCTCCCCAGCCTTTAACTCTCACTCCATTATAATTCTACTTAACAAGTGTGTTAACAACCTCTACGCACACCTTGGCAATATAATCGCCATCGGCTAGTAAATTTTTTTGTTTACTTGCCAGACTGATATACTATTTTACACACACACACACACACACACACACACACACACACACACTTTTACATATCT
>NW_015542362.1:1601419-1614720 GCF_001515605.1 Sinocyclocheilus anshuiensis | reverse complement strand
ACACACACACACATGATTCCACCCAATCAGCTTATCTTTGTAAAATGGAACAGCTTCTTAAATAACTGAATGTGCACTCTTAACTTCAGCCAATCAAGCATTATATTATGATATTATGATAATTAAGTACTATTTAATGATAGAACTAATGATTAGAACTAAAACTTTGTAACCATGAATGAATGCATATTTGTCATTTTAACTGAACTTAGGACTGGTGGTGGTGTTTAAGATATTGTTGGTCATAGGTAATAGTAATTATTATTAAAAGATACTACTACTACTACTACTACTACTATTATCTGCTGGGTTCATGAATATTAATCACGTTGTCAGCGTTCGCTCGAACTGATTTGCTGAAATCAAAACAGGGACGGTAATAGATGAGCGCCAGCCAACGAGAGCTGTTCGCGCTTTAGCTCCGCCCACTGCCGAGAAACCGGCATATCTTCTGCTTGTTCTTAAAAGCTGAATAATTCTAAATGAACTCTGTTATTTTGACAGGAAAATACAACAAAGAATATGGGTTACATGTAGCGCGTCGATTCAGCATGCTATGCAAGACTCTCGCTCTCTCTCTTTGCATGTGTGAGAAACACAGCGCTATCAGTAAAGCGACGGCGAGTCGTGCGCCATCACACTAGTTTACGGTACGTCAAATACAGGTGCGCTGCGTGCTACTTACTGCGCATCCATTGAGTACATGACATGATCCATTGAGCGCATCCAACTAGTACAGATCGCTTGACGGAGAGCGAAACTCTCAAGCGCTCAGTCAGCGTGTTTATCGAGTGAAAATCTGTGTGAAACGCCTCTCACACACATACTGGCGTGTAAAATCTAAGAATTTATTAGCCATTTAGCTGCCCAGGGTAAGATTTAGTCGCATATGCGAGTGATTTACTCGCAATGTAGAGTAGAGGGTTGTTACAAATTTCTTAAGCAGAGTTACTGTGATGATCTTGGAATCGCACGATTTTAAAGAAAGTTCTGCATCACTATTATTGTGTAATGTCAATAAGCCTCACTTGAAATGCAAGCTTATTGAAACTTGAATCCATATTGTTATTGTTGAGTTTATAGAACTACTTGTAGGGCTATTATGTTCAACAAAAGGACATACATTCTCCAAACAAGCAATGAAAGAACAGACCAACATTGTTCACCTAAGTTTTGTCATCATTTACTCACCCTCAAGTTGTCTAAACCTGTATGAATTTTTCTTCTGCTGAACACAAAATAAGATATTTTGAAGAATACTGGTAACCAAAAAACTATGGAAGTAAATGGCTACCACAATACAATTGATACAGGTCTGGAACAACATGAGGGTGAGTAAATGAAGACAGAAAACTAATTTTTCTGCGTTAACTATCCCTTTAATTTTTGATAAAACATTTATTTTTCCCCATATGTTGAGTAAATTCCTGAAGCTGGCTGCATCAAGTTCAAGATTCAAGTTCATTTTCACTTGTAAAGTAATGCATTAAACTTTTAGATTCTAAAGTGTGTGAGTAGGTTTCTCTAGTCTTTACACTCTAAAGCGACTCAAAGACTCCCTGATACTGGGGGTCAGGAGAGTCAGGGTCAGTCATAACTTAGCACAACTTCAATGTCAGAAAAAATGTGTATGTGCAAAAATGGTGCAAAAATGGTACCTTTAGCTTGTCATATAGTGGAAGTACACTGAGAGGTACTGTATGTCTTTGTACCTGTTTTATCCATAAAGGTACGAATATGCAACCTGTATGGCTGTCATGGTACAGAGGTGTAATTTTGAGCAGATGTTTTCATCCAAATCATAAAAAAGTTAAATTACTAGCAGAAATGATTAATTCAGGAGAAAACAATAGTAGTGCTAACATTTTAGTTCTACATTGTAATATATATAGATTAAATAAATTGAACAAAAACTTGGTGGCAGGTCACTGAAAAGTTGTAAATGTTACAAAATCTAATATATTAAATGACAACAACAACAACAACAACAAAAACTACAAAGACGTCCCTCTGGGACAGCCTATAATGAAGTGATAAACTTAAAGGCAAAATGATGATAGGTGGTTTTCAGTAACGTGTCGGGAATTTGTTTAGAGATTGTTATCACCTCATGCTGTAAATTAGTAGGTTTTCACCAGTCACTCATAATTCAGTATCAGATTAACCACTAAAGGCTCCTCCACAGGGCCACCTTGACTGTCCACATAACTCCAATCGCAGGTTTTCAGTTAATTTACTGAAGGTAAAATGTAGAACAAAACTGAACAGTTACTAATTCCTAATTATTATATAGTCAATTACTAATATAACAATCTATCTTATACTTTAAAGTTGGCATTGTGTATTATATTCTTGGTTTACTGTATGCTTGTGATGTTACTCATTTGCAAGTTAATTTGGATAAAGGCATCTGCTAAATGAATAAATGTAAATCACATCCCAACTCACCCCAAAAACATTCTGTGTGATGACCGTTTCAAATTTGACATGCCTTGCGGGTTTTAAATATACACAAATTGGTCCAACAACCTTATTTTGAGATTATACTTTTATTAATTACTGTTCAAACGTTTGGGATCAGTATGATTTTTTGTTTTGAAAGTTGACAGTTGAGAGAGACTTTTACATTGCTACAAAAATGTCTATTTCAAATAAACACTGTTTTTTGAAGAACCATAAAAAATTACTGTATTATGGTTTCCACAGAAATATTAAACAGCATAACTGTTTTCAACATTTTTAATAATAAGAAATGTTTCTTGAGAACCAAATGGAGTGGACTGGAGAATGGCTGCTAAAAATTCATCTTTGCCATCACAAGAATACATTACATACAAAACAGTTATTTAAAATTGTAATAATATTTCACAATAATACAGTTTATACTGTATTTTTGATCAAATATAAGCAGCTTTGGCAAGATACTTATGTTGAATTGATAATGTGGTACCAGTAACTTCAGTCTATTTAGCATTGTGTTGATAGTAGCTAACTTCTTTTTCACAAGAATACCTTGACTATAGTTTTTTTACTTTTACTTTGAAATAAGTATCTCATAACTTGGAAAGCTGCAGTTTCAAAGCAGCTTCTCCAACTCTGATGGCCATGACCTTGTTCTTGCAGAGGTTGTTTCAGAGTGGTACGTGGCATCGCTCCAAAGAGAGGAACAGAGAAGACGGCAGATGCTAGGTAATGTGTAATTTACATGTGTGGGTGCATGTTTGTGAAGGGGATGCATACTGACAGTTCAGTGATGGTGCTGAGTCACCTGTCTCTTGCACTCATTCACTTTGAATGGTAAATCTGCTCAACAGCCTAACATCTCTCTCTTTTGATTCTTTGAACTGACTGGAGATCATATGTGCCTGAGCCCCCAGCATCTATTTCATCCTGCTTGCCTGTGAGCAGAAGTATATTTCAGGCTTCTCAGCAGGAGAAGACCAAATGGGATGAGCTTTTCCTAGACATCCAGTCACGTCGAGTTACCTTTGAAAAAAAAAAAACAGCTTTGAGGAAATTTTGTGTACTCAAGCAATTTATTGAATATTTTACAATGTGGTAAAGCCAGTCTTCTTTATGTTTTGAACATTTTTTTTTTTTGGTCTGTTGTTCTGTAAAAAAAGATTTTGTAAATGATTACATATAAACAAATTTTCATTTTTTGTTCATTTTTTGTAAAATGACATTTAATAGTTTTTTTTAATGCATCTAAAAAGTGTGATGACAAAGGGTTTCCAGTAAAGCACAGATTGCAAGCAGTGTTCTTGTAATTGGATAACTGCTCATTTTAGTGCATCTACTGCCGTGTTTACCGGTCTTGGCATCACACTGTGGTGCCTTTCAGCTTATTATAGCAGGAGTGCAGTGTTATCTCTCCCAGAGTTTTCCAATAAAAACAACTTTTTCAATTATATTTAGCTTTATGACCTTGCCTCAACCAAATAATTCAGCCATTAATCTGTCTATATAAAATATTGATACTGTACCCCTGTTTAGAATTTGATTTCGTGCAATGAACAGCTCATACAGAAGCAGTCGTCTCTATTTTTGCCTGAATACATTTTTAACCATTTCTCTTGGTTTTTCTTTCAGAAAATATCTGTAAACAGTCTACACCATCAGTTGAGTGAATTCAACATGTTTTTGTAGTCGGTAAAAAAAGGGAATGAGGCAATGGCAAGCATCTAACTTTGCTGAAATGCATCCTAAATCATATTAAATCTGTTTTAGACATTCTTTAGCAGGCCTAGTTGGTGATCAGTTAGTTTGGCTAGCCAGATAAGTGCTTAAAGGTCCTCTAAAACCATCTGATTATCCTTTTTTTTTTGTTCTGCAGGGCAGTTCACAGCATGGTTAGCAGCATAAGCAATGAACCTCTTAAATCCCTATTAGTTCTGTTTTAGAGAGGCTTTCTGTTTACTCTTGACTTGTTATCATTGAGCAGGATATTCCCTCTTAATACTGTGGAAACACGGAATGGGTGGCTGCCTGTAGCCAGGCCAAGCTAATCAGACAGATCGATGACCTGTTAGCGAAACTCAGCATAGCCTGAGAAGTTTCTTTGCGGTTGTTAATGCAGGGCGCTGATAATGAAGGCGTTGTGTTTTGCTAGAGGGACCGGTTTAAATGAATACCATCAGCTTAGCGGCTAAACCTCTGTTATTTGTGTTCAGAAATGGACAGAGCAGGGTCTCGCTCCAAGAAAATAAGCAAAATGTCAAAACCAATCTGTGCGCCTGCTTAACAAATTAGTGCATGTTTCAGTGGGTAATGAGATTCAGTGGGAAAAGGAGAAGTGTGCCACCAGACCGAATGCTAGGTGTGCCGTTTAATGTTGAAAGATGCTGTCAGTAGTTTCTTTACAAACTACAGAAAGATAAGAGATTTTTCAGCATAAGTGTTCAAGCTACCCTTAGAACGAAAAAAGCGGTGAAAAGAAGAAAGAGTGAAAAAAGGATTCACTTTCAGTAATGCAATTTTCCTCCCACCCCTTCCATTGTGATTATCCGCCATATCCCAAGATATTCTCCCCTATTGCCACAACAACATAATTCGGAATGTCTTTATAACCATTTTTATCCGCATGGGGTTGAAGACTCAGCTACAGCTGGTTTTAATTATGTTAATTAACAACCAATTACAACCTTTAAAGTGATAATGAGAATGAAAAATTCTGTGTGTGTGTCTGCAAGGGAAAACTAATGTATGAAAGTGTTGCTAAACAAACAAATGCTCAGAACGGAATGCTATTGTGCTGTTCACACCACTTTTACAGTATACACTATTAGCCACAATGGGACGAAAATTCACCCTATCTATTTTGTATGTGTATGGTATAAATCTTATCAATAATTTTTTAAGTGTTTTTTTAATCTTGTAATGTTTAACTCGATCTTCCTGTGAAAATCCAGTCATTATCTTTACCAAGTAGAGAGATAATGACTTCTCTCTGGTGATGTATTTAAGACTTCATATGCACTATACACTATTTCAAACAGTGAAATGCTACATAGTTGTCACATGACTTACTGTGTTAAATGTTTTATCCAGCAAGTTGAATTCAGCTGCATAAAATACAACTATTTGGCATTTTTAATTTCAATTTGTTTTGAAATGTCTTTACTTTTGATAGTCTGATAAAATAACGTCATGAATTAGCCACCATTAGATAAGTCACAATGGAAATGGAAGGTCAAGTTGCCACATTGCATTGTGGGATGTTTCAGTTGTGTACAGCACATCGTTGTAAATATAGTAGGTCATCTGGGTGTACCGAAATTTAGCATACAGCAAAAATTAAGCAAGTGCTAGTAGCCAAAGTCCAAATAATGTTGGATTAATGGATATTATGCTAAGTCACTATGTTATTAATTGAATAACCTCCTGACCACATTCAATTCTGCTTTTTTCAATTTTTAATATACTGTTTTCAGTCTGTGGGTTCAGTGTTGGTAGTTTGTTTTATATTGCATCACAAAATAGAAAAAGCGATAATTTCCTCCATTCTTTTACCAGGGTCTCAAGTGGCATAAAAGTTTCCATTCGTAGTCCTTTTATTTGTTTGTCAGGGAACTTGACAGGATCCGGGCACAGAAATCCTCCTTTCATAATGCTTGCATGAAACCAGTTTTTTCAAGTGTTGAGTGATGTTTTCTATCACACTAGTGGTGCTGGTATCAGCAGCCCACTGCTGATTAATTGTTCGCAGGACCCAGGTGGAGAAGAGGAAAGGTACAATTGTGTTCTTAATCTCCCTCTTACTCTCTGCCTCCCTCTTTCTCTTTCCCAGGACTGACAACAGGGCTGACGGTGGAGCTCATCACATGAATATTAATGCCACCATGTTTCAACAAGATGCTCGCAAATCTTCTCTCTTCCCACCACCTCTCTCTCTCTCTCTCTCTGAAGTAAAGTCATGTCGCAAAACTGTCATCTGCAGAGCAGGAGCTGCACTACAGGAGTTTGCCGGGACATTTTATTTTTATATAGTTTCGATTAGTCTTTGGTGTTTTGAAATGTGAGTGTGTCATCTTTTTTCTTATTTGCTATCAACCCACTCTTTAGTATTCTTTTTTCTTTGATACTTTCTATTCACTTTAGTTGGCCTCATGTAATCGAGACTTCTGAAGCCATCTTCCCCCAAAGCCAAGTGTTAATGACACCATCAGACCTCAGAACACAGATCAAATTACACAAGGTAAACTAGAAAAGAAATAAAGTAAAATGGTTTAACTGACTGGTGAGGTTATGACAGCGCTAACACTTGTGAGTGTGCAGAAATGCATTTTCTACAAAGAAGCCCAGGATTGCATCACATGACTGTAACTTCTGTTGAATGGCGCATGTCAACACATTGGTGACATGAAAGAAACCAAACTCTTTCATAGACGTACAATGACATGAAAGAACGTTAAAAGCAGATTATAAAGATGTTTTCTGTAGAAAAAGTTGAAACAGCTGTTGGAGATCCAACCTATTCTAGAGCAAACACTTGATGGGTGTCTAAACAGATGGCCTGAGCAAAAGAGCTCTGCAGTCCTAAACATCGGATAATCACAGTGCATGAATCAACCTTAGATTTTACAGCATTGGATTTGGAATTACATTTTAGACTTCAGGAATGGTGCACCATTTTGTTTGTGAATTGATGTAGATCTATACTAAACAGCACATTTGTTGGGTAATTTGCTGACAACAGGATATAAAAAGAATGTAAGAGTTTGCACCTGCACTGGCAAATGAGAATGCACCTCTTAAACCAAAGCCATTTTATATAAAGCTGTTTCTCCATTGGACCATTGACACTCCCATTTGAGATTGTAGATAGAGTGTCAATGGTCCATTTGAGAGATAGGTGGCGGTAATGCACTTATAAGTCTGCGATCCGCCGTAAAGCAAGAAGAAGAAGAAGACGCCTCACGCGCAGGCTGAAGAAGAAGACGCGAAGGCGCTCAGGACAGTTCAGACATTGCGGTGAAAATCAGAGGTAAAAAAACGATATAAATACGGTTCAGTTTCTTGCACAGACTGATCGTTTTGTGTCTTTACACATCAATGTATCATCACGAGCCGCAGGGTTTAATTTGGTTTTGTTTGTGTATGTTTTATGACTGTCAAAGCCGTGATTCCCATCCATTGACATTATAGGACTGACAGACTGAAACGGTTTGAGTTAAAAATTTCTGTTTGTGTTATACTGAAGAAACAAAGTCACCTACATCTTGGATGCCCTGGGGGTAAGCAGATAAACATCAAATTTTCATTTTTGGGTGAACTATCCCTTTAAGCGCAGCTTCTTTTCTTCCATATTTTAAATCTGTGCCTGAGCGTAACATGTCTGTAGCACTAACATATGCGCCATATGTTCAGAGAGGAAGAAATGCAATTACACCATATACATGACAGAACAGTGTGATTTAAATCCATAGTGCTCCACATATTACGCTCCAATGATGAGTATAATCACAGTATGAGCTCCACATTTATCACAGTTACTGCCTTAATAAGGGTGCATGTAAATGTAGCCAGTAATAGGTACCATTGAAGCAAATGATTTTAATGCAAATCAACTGGATTGCATTGCAGCTGGATTGCATTTAAAATCCACTGGATTTTGGACTACACCAGTAGTCAAGTCAAGTCACCTTTATTTATATAGCGCTTTTAACAATACAGATTGTGTCAAAGCAACTGAACAGCATTAATTAGGAAAATAGTGTGTCAATAATGCAAAATGACAATAGTAAACACAAATTTTTCAGTTAAAGACAGTTCATCATTGAATTCAGTGATGTCAACATCCAGCTCAGTTTAAATAGTATCTTTGCAATCAAGTCAACGGTATCGCTGGAAATGAAGTGTCCCCAACTAAGCAAGCCAGAGGCGACAGCGGCAAGGAACCAAAACTCCATTGGTGACAGAATGGAGAAAAAACCTTGGGAGAAACCAGGCTCAGTCGGGGGGCCAGTTCTCCTCTGACCAGACGAACCAGCAGTACGGAAAAATCAATTTAAGACGTACTGATCTTTATCATAGACCAGCTATTATGTAATATTATCTAATTAATTTATATATTCTACTTGTTATTCTGATTTTAATAGATCAAATTGCAACACATAAGGCTCAGATTTAACCTTTATGACCAAACTTAAGTCTTCCATATAATAAATATGTCAAATTTTCAGTATATCTAGTAGCACTTTTGGGTCGACAGGGACATGCTCATTGAAATTCTAGTACAAGCTCATGGCACAATTGGGTCATTGCTTTTTAGTGCCAACCTTCAACCTTGGGCAGATTTTTTGTTGTGGAAATAGCTGGTTGATTGGTTGGGTGAAGACAGTCTGGACAGTCTTCCTTTACTCTCCACGTGACTGCATTTTGATAGCAGCACCAAGGATTCATCTAATACATTATGAGACTGTGCCTTTTGAGTCTTTTTTTGTAAAAGGGGGTGACTAAGCATGAACAAGGAATTGTTTAGTTTCCTTGCCTTTTTGTACTTCCTCTTTGTTTTTTCCCCATCCTATTCTTTCAAGCATTTTCCACTTAATTCTTAGTCAACTCACGGAGTTGTTTAGAGTCGAAGGAGACAAACAACTGGTTCTCTAGTATTGAGTGGGACACACAAAAACAAACAGTAATCAGGCAAATGAACAAACAATGCGTCCTCCTGTATGATTCTCTACAGCTCTGAACAATCTGGCACAATAAAGTATGAATACACACACGTGTATGCGCACAAAATCGGCCGTGACCACCAACTTCTGTTCAACTCATGCCTCTTAGTCTTGTTACCCAAAAAAGAGTGTGTGCAATGCACCATGGCCATTTACCCCATTATGATGTGACCTGCTCTTTAATTTCTAAAAGCAAGGTAGGCAAGGCAGATTAAAAAATCACGATAAGCATGAGCAGAAACATTCGGCCTAAAGCTCGCTGTGACTCATGAGAGCAGATTAATTGAGATGATTTTGGCAGCTTTCTTTGCCCTGTTGTATTTATTATTAGCTGGCTTAACTTCCTGGTAACACCAGCGCTATCTTTTGGCATCAGAGCAGGTGCCAGATTAATGTCTCCAATAAATGTCATGGTGTGAAACATAACTCTCGTTCAAACTTTTAAAGTGAATTTATCCTTTTTTTTACTTCTCTGTTTCATGATTTCGGCTGCTTTATTTGTTTGGGGGGCAAATTGTTCATAACAACACGTTCTGACTCCTAACTCCTCGCATATGGATGCTTAGGATCCATCATCACTTTTTAATGCACTGGGTATGCCTTTAGCATAATTTTTCAACATGCAGGATACTCTTTTGCTTTTAATTGCATTTGTAATAGAAGAAATTTGCATGCATTTGTAATAGTAGAAATTATTTTATATATTTTTATACTTTCAGATATTTTTGAGCACCAAACCCTACTCCTACAACCTAACCACTTCTCAACAATATAAAACACATAACAGGCAGATAAATATACAGTAACCGGTGCAAAAACTGACAGACAGTATAAAACTTGTGTTGTATTCCAAGTCTCCTAATGCCATATGATATCTTTATGTGAGGAGCAGAGTGAAAATTAAGGTTTTAATCATTGAAAATTATCCAATAACGCAGTCATATCTCTTTCAAAAAAAAAAAAACATCCTAAAATTAACATGATGCAATCGGTCGCGAGAGCTAACTGTCACGTGTATGTTCCCGTTTTGTTCCTGTTTGTCCTTATTTGGTCCTTCCTGTTTCTGTCCCCATTGAGTTCTGTTAGTTCCAGGTGTTTCTCATTATTAGTTATCCTCCTCACCTGTCTGCCCCTCGTTATCTGCCCTATTTGAGTTCTAGCCTGTTCTGTTCTCCCTTGTCTGGAATTGTTGATGTCAACCTTTGCTATGTGTGTTTTCCTGTTTCCCTGGTTGGTATTAAAGACTGTATGTTTGACTTGGACTCTGCGTCTCCTCACTCCGTGCTCCTCACAGTAGCAAACCGTGACACCAACAAGATTTCACAATACTTCTTCAGGCGAATGTGTTTGTGATTTGAGAGTTACGGCTGGATACGGTGATAGCTTTTGGGTGTGTTCCTCACACAAATCAATCATTTGGACTGGGAAGACTCTTAATGTTTGCATCTCACTCTTCTCTCCAAAACTGCCAACAGTAGTTTGATAATATTCAAATCAGGTGAATTATCTGGCCAAGGCAAATGTTGAAGTTCATCTTGATGCTCCAACTGTCTGGGTTTTATGATCATGACGCCATATTTTTTTCATTGGTGTCTGTGATTAAAATTTTAGCAATTGCAGCTCTTTCATGGATGTTGTTCTCTGTAGTTGGTTTTTGTTTCTTCAAGGTGAATATTGAAGTTTGCTGTCATTCTGCTGCAGTGGTGCTGTGTTTTTTGCACACAATACTTCTTATTGATCGATGGTCCCTATCATTCACTTTCGGTTTTTGCCCACCATTCTTCCTCAGTGATAAAGTCTTGCCATGCTTTGTGAACACAGTTATAATTGTAAAGACTGTTGTTCTTAACACAACTTGTACTACACTGATATACAGTCTAGAGAATATAGACAATTAAATAAAAGGCCATTGCAATGTTTGTTTTTCACTCTATATGATATTAACCCCTATAATAATGGGTGTTCACATTATGTTTCCAAACCCCTGTATATGTCATAATGGCAGTTTTCTCATTGAAAAATACCCTGCAGATTGAAAACGCTAAAGAGGAACCCAGTGCATAAAAATGTGATGCCAGTGTGAGAATGTGTTTTTCATACGCATTTTGGGTGGTAGAGAGGAAACGGACCATAAGCAAAACACTCTGGACAGGTGGCGACTTTGATGTGTCTTCATTGCCAATGCTTTGCATTGATTCTTCCTGCTTAATACACCTCTATCAATCTGTCTCATTCAATCTCTGTCTGTTATCCTTGTTAAAATTAATATCTTACAGAAGTGCTTGTTTACCCTGCCGTTGTCCCATGCATATTATTAATTTAGCTTCTATTTTCCGCCTTGTTTACAACCAACCCGCCCCTCATAACAAAGCCAGTGTCTCATTCTCTTTCACCTTCTTTTCGCCTGTGGACACAATTGTGCAGATGACAACCATTTTCTCTACCTTAATTAGACAACTGATGTCTCCCGCAGACACCCTCTCTGTTCCACTGTCACAACCATTGCAGCCTACATATATCACCTCATACGCCTCCCTCCCAGCAAGCTGCAAAAATATGAAACTGATGCAAAAAAAAAAAAAAAGTGTTTACCCATTTGGGAGCAGTCGGGAGCGAGGTGCAAATCATACCGTATTTTGTTCAAATGTGTTTGTAAGGGTATAATGCTAATTCATCTGTTGTTTTTCTCCATCAGGAGCTCCACTGAGCTAATGTACTCGACTCGCTCACTGAGGAGTCTGCAATGAGGTAGTCAAGACATGGTTGTCACTTCTAACTCCTTCGATCCGCTGTCAGCGGGTCACTAATCTAAAGCTGCTGATTTCATACCCTGGGAAAACTCTGCACAGCAAGACGAGAGGAATAAAACTATCAGGAAGTTATCACAAGCATCTTAATTAAAGTCTTTCAGTGGCAGAAAGTGATAACAGCCGGATCTTGAAATGCATAGGCACAGATTAATCAGACTTACCAGTCATATATGTCTGATGCGTCATTTTAACAATGATCCCTAGAAGTCATTAAAAGTAAATCTCGCCATCTGAGTCTGGCAGAAAACTTTCATATTTCTGTACTTTGGCTCTGAACATGCGTCTCACAATTATCGCATCTTCAAAAATCCACATTTGACCGGTATATGGTATCACAGCTGGTTTATTTCGAGCAGCTGCACAATTATCCCTGTTTTAATCATCTGCACCCGAAATATATTATCTCCTCTGTGCAAAGAAGCATTGACTAAAACATTAGTCATTATACTGAAACTGAAGCATGTTCAGAATCATAATGTTCAGTGTCTTACAAAACACCTGCCAATTATGTCATCAAAAGCCATTAGCAATATGCACCTCTTTCATTTTATTCTATGAGGCTTTGTCCTTTGTGGTCCGTGAGATTAATAGGCTCTCCTAATAGGCCTTGTGTTATTGATTACGTCAAAATTTGCCATTCGGGATTTGATAGAAATGCCTTCAGAGGATCGAGCTTCTTGTTGTTGACAGGAACTTGAGACAGACTTGGAGGACAAAGTCAGTGCGGTGTCCTGTGTAGTCACCCTCAATCACATCTTCAGATCTGGTTATTATTTATGACGTAGGAACATATGGCAATCACAAACCATGAGCACTGAGCCGATAAGTGCTTTGAAACCGATCCAAGATTAGTCTATTATTCGAGCCTCCAACAAGAGCCGGTTAACCACAAATGCTGCTGTACCTTCGCCTCGATTTAATGTGCTGCTGTTTACTGTAGAGCATTAAATAGCATGGGTAAGTATTTGATCTGATGGCTCTGATAACCTTGGCAGCATGACAAAGTTTTTTTCCTCTCGCCAACTAAATTATTAGGTTGGTAAAACAAATATGCACCCTGTGGGCATTTAAAAAAAAAATGAGAAAAGGTCAGATTTCCTCAGGAGGGGGAGGAATGTCAACCAATGTTCTGATCAAAGATATCGACCAATGAAATAACCAAATGTCTCTTATCTTCCCCTCCACTGCACCGCATATTGTTTCCCAGGCCTAACTGAGGATTGGCTTTCCTGCACCTTTTCTTTTCTTTTCTTTTCTTTTCTTTTCTTTTCTTTTCTCATTTCTCCTTTCCTTTCCTTTCCTTTCCTTTCCT
>NW_015542362.1:1572333-1601266 GCF_001515605.1 Sinocyclocheilus anshuiensis | reverse complement strand
TTGCCTTTCCTATGTTTATCCCTTTCTTGGTTCCTTTCCATCTTCCCTGTCCTTTTTTCTTTTCCTTCCCTTGTTCTTTTCCCCCTTTGTTCTTCCTTTCCTTTCCTTTCCTTTCCTTTCCTGTCCTTTCCTTTCCTTTCCTTTCCTTTCCTTTCCTTTCCTTTCCTCTCCTCTCCTCTCCTCTCCTCTCCTCTCCCTTTTAATTTAATTTTCTCTGCCCTTTTTTCTCTGTTTTCCTATTTCTTTTCATTTTCTTTACTTATTGATTTACCTTTTTTAGATTTATTTCTTTTTGCATTTTCTTTCATTTTTCTGCCCTCTTTTCTTTTTGCTTTTTGCTTTGTCCCTTTTCTCTGTTTTTAGTTTTCTTTTCTTTCCTTTTTGTTTTTATATTTCTCTTTTAATTTGATAATTTCTCTGCCCTTTTTCACTTTTGTTGTTTTCGAATTTCTTTTTATTTTCTTTTTTAGATTGATTTCTTTTTCATTTTCCTTCATTTTCTCTGCCCTGTTTCTTTTCTTATTTCTCCTTCCCTTCCCTTCCCTTCCCTTCCCATTTATTTTTTTCAATATTTTTTTTATAATTTTCTCTGCCCTCTTTTCTCTTTGTTTTCCTATTTATTATTGTCTTCTCATTTTTTCAATTGCTCTTCTTTTCTTTTCTTTTTTATTTCTCTTTTAATTTTCTAATCTTTTCTTTCTTTTTTTTCTTTCTTTTCATTTTTCCCTTTGTCTTCCTATTCATTTCCATATTCTATTGTCATCTTTTTCTTTCCCTTTTCTTTTCTTAATCCATTTACATTTCCTTTTCTTTTTTATTTTGCCTTTGTTTTCTGTTTCTTTTTTTCTATATCCTCTTCCTTTTCTTGAAAGGCTAGAAAATCTTTAAATTGTAATTTTGATACAAATTCAAAGAAAGCAGGCTTCTGTACACAGAAAACATCTCACTCAAAGCAACAAAATGCTGCAACCAGTTCCTGGAATTTATCTTTGTATTTCAGAGATAGATCAAAGATTACCATCACAGCAATAATTCAAACTGTGCACTGAAAGGTACTTTAATTCAATCTGTTGAATCAGTCTCACTCGTGGCTCTCATGCTGTTCTTAGAGGGTGGCCTGGGGAAAGAAGCCAGCTATATATTGTTCTTTTGTATTGCCGCGACATTGAAAATCAGACATGCAATTACCTTATGTGATCATTCATGTATAGTGAAAGAAAAAAAGCTACGGTGCTTCCTGTAAAATCAGGCTGTAGATTATATCTCTTCAAGACACTGACCTTAAATGGCCCAGACCCAAATAACATCCCCTGGATTCCCAAGATATCCTTTTAGTGTCCAGACATGGACATTACTATACAGAAAAGCCAATTATGAAGCTTTGTTTATAGCTTTGCTATATTTGTACCTTAAAGTTAAAATGGCTTGTGGAGATAATATTAAGTAGAAAAAAAGGTTTAGAGTGAAGTCACCTGTCTGTGTTCATCAGAGTTTTTTGGATCCGCACAACAGCTCAATCACTTGTCAGTAAATTTAAAATGGTTTTGCTAAAGCAAGTCTGGAACAGAGTTCGGTTTGTCGCCTCTTTCTCAGTGCTGAGTCTGAAGGCTTAGTGTCACAAAAAGCATTATCAAATATTTGTTCCTTGTGTTTTGGCAGCTATAAGCGTGCAAACTGTCACATGAATATGCTAGCCAGTACATCACTCATTAGCTCTTGCTCTTTTTCTCTCTCATCTCTCACACACACACGCACACATTACAGCACTAGAACTATGATTTGAGCACTGCATGAGAAATGTGAGAAGCAAGTTGACTAGAAAAACTGGCCATTTACTCCACACCTTGGTATTGTATTTAGGACATTTAAATACATAGCAACATGTCCAGAGAAAGCCTGTCTTGAGTCGTTGAAAAAGAAGAGGAAGTTAAGAGCAGGGCTTATGGATTATTAATGATAATATGGTCATAACGATGTCACTTCAGCTCTCTACATTAATCAACTGTTTCTTGTAGAATTTACTGGACACAGGCTAATGCTTTAAGTTTCCAAAGATTGATTGTAACTGCAAATGACAGATAGATTTGTATTTTAGTACCTCTTAGCGCTAACCCTGTCAACACTAAACACAAAAACTTCATGCTGTCAGCTGCAAGATAAGAAATAGTTTTAGGAAACATAAAACTATATTACTCTGAATGCACAGGTTATATAGATGAGAAGTGTGAGCCTATAAAACAACAACATAATTTAATTAATGAGCCATATCTCTGGGCCTGAAGTCATTTTTATCATAAAGTAAATTAAATGGTGTCAGTATCATTTATCAAATGCAGCATATGGCCCTATTATATCAGTTAAGATTTTTTTTTAATTAGTTAAATCTGGGAAGTTGTTTATTCTTATTTCGCTGTTTGATGAGTTTTTCTTGTTACATTATTTATTTTAGGAGTGTGGGATGAATTCTAGAAAGAAATTAGGCCACTTTTTGACACTGAGATACTAAAAAGTGGCCCGGTTTACCCTATACACTCTTAGAAGGAAGGTTTTATAAAGGTTCTTGACATGTAGTAACATTTCTATTTAGAGCCATGTTGTCCTGAAAAAGCATTTTATGCTGAAATGGTTCTTTGTGTTACAGTTTAGGGTTCTTTATTGCTACCTTTTTCATATCTGTAACTGTTGAAGTCTTAACTATTTTCTGGAGCTCAACTATGCTATTACAAAGACTGTCAACACTCTCTCGACAGGGTAAATTTCTATGATTTTTTAAATTTATTTTCAGTGTTATTGCCTTTATTATGATAGGACAGCTTAGAGCTGACAGGAAGCGAAGTGGGGGTGGGGGGGTGTTCGAGCTCGGGACACCCGTAGCGCAAATTTATAGACAAAATGTCTATAAATTTTAACTTTAAAATTGTATCTTGTTTTCTATCAATGATGGCTTTTTCTCTTTCAGTACAGTAAAACATGTAAGTGTGACCAGCTCTGTTCAATAAAGGATATTTCTCTCATAGAAAGTACGAAGTAAGTAACCATTTTTTAAAAATTATTACTTGGGTTTATATATTATACTCAGTCACAAAAAACATTAAAGTCAGTGGCGTAGCGGACGGGCACGCACTGCAGGGGGGCCCCGCGATAACCTCCCCATGCTGGGTTGCGTCGTATCATGTGTCGACTATAGCCAGAGATATTGTCAAAAACATCAAATATTGGCAATATTAAGAGGATTAATTTCCAATTAATGTAGGCCTGTTACTTTCTTCTTATTATTAGACCTGTTATTATTATTAGGTTACTTTTATTATTAAATTACAATTAATTTGCCCCACAATAATTTCATAGCGCATCACCAATCCACATTTATACAAGGAATTATAGGCCTGTAATTAAAATTATTAACACTGCAGTCATAGATGAAAATAAGAACAGCTTTATTTCAAGCACCAACTTTCAAAAACAACCTGTTTAACGCAAAATACATTTCTCTCTCTTTTTTTTCACTATGTACGGGCCACAAGAGAAATATTAAGGAATAATTCAAGATGTTATCAGCATAAGTTGAAGTAGATTTGTCTTTTGTCGTCTCTGAGAGAATATGCGCCGTTAATGCAGCGTAAGATGCCGAAAGCACCGTCAGTTTGTACTTTTTTTACTTTCACCTTGTATAATTGACTGAGGTTAAAACGTTTACCTTCATAACTGTTGTTTTCAAGTTTGCACGTTGCTTAATATCAGCCTTCATAGTTTAAAACATAAATATTTCCAATACGTAACAAACCCCATACCCCCGCAAAATCGTGGCCCCCCCCCCACGAACCGCAAGTCCTAGGCCGACCTCCTGGGGGGGAGGGCCCATGATTTTGCGCTACGCCACTGATTAAAGCTGCCCCATGACTTTGTTACTTTTGAAATTGTCAAGGGCTCACATACTGTCCATTCACAATGGCTACTTTTGGCCTTTAAGAACAAGGCACTGGAGGACAAGTTATTATTTGAATTGCGTAGAAAATCGCTCCTCTTTATAACATAATGATCATGTCCAACATATGTTGTGATTTTTTTGTGACTTTTTCTTGTAATAGTGTCTAAACCAGTACAATAAGTACTTTCCTCCATCTCATCCATTCTGCTTTTCACTTCCTGCCCTCCATCTGAATGTCATGAGAATCACTTGATTGCAAACAAGCTATTTAACTCTAACTCACTATGTGACAACATGATGTGTGGCATGAGAGCGCCATGGTTTGTCGGACGTAGCAACAGCGGCAACAATACTACAGCGAGAATCAAAGTTACGCCTTCTTTCTTAGCGTGAACATTTGTGTTATGCAAATCTTCCCACACAATGACGAAGACATGTGGGGGCATGTTTAAATGAGGCGTTTTAGGAGGGTGTGGACGAGTCTTAACTTTTATAAAGAATATCTCTTTGGGTTTGAGACTTTAGTCTTTGCAACTTTATGGATCTTATCTATTCACGAACAGCTCGTAACACTCCAAAGAGAAAGGAAAACTTGAAATCGCATCATATGACCCCTTTAATGTAAAACCTTTTACAGGCTACAAGACATTATAAGACCGGGCAGATATAGGGGGAAAAAACAACATTAATAATATAAATAAACTAATATTAATTAAAATATTGATTAAATGTTATTTATTACTCCATTAAGGTCCCATATTGCACTTTGAAAGTGTGATTCTTTATGGAACCTTATAACAACACTTCTGTTTACATTTACATTTAGACATTTAGCAGACGCTTTTATCCAAAGCGACTTACAAATGAGGACAATGGAACTAACAAAATCAAATCAAATGAATCAAAACTAACAAAAGAGCAATGATATGCAAGTGCTATAACAAGTCTCAGTTAGCTTAATGCAGTAGTACACGTAGCATTTTTTTTTTTTTTAAATCATATAATAAATAAAAAGAAAACAGATAGTGTTAGAGGCCTTTTATGCTTTTGCTAATTGTATAATAAATAAAAAGAAAACAAATGGATAGAATACAAAAAGATTAGAGAAGCAAGTGTTAGTTTTTTTTTTTAAAGAAAACAGTTAGTAAATGAATAGAGTGCAAGTCTAAAAGGGGCAAGTATTTTTATTTATTTTTTTTATAAAGAATAGAATTAGAATAGAGAGTGATAGAGTTAGAGGGTCAAATAAAGATGGAAGAGATGTGGTTTTAGCCGATTCTTGAAGATGGGTTGGGCAGGTCATTCCACCAGGAGGGAACATTTAATTTAAAAGTCCGAGAAAGTGATTTTGTGTTTCTTTGGGATGGCACAATAAAGCGACGTTCACTTGCAGAACGCAAGCTTCTTAGAGGCACATAAGTCTGAAGTAATGAATTTAGGTAAATGGGTGCAGAGCCAGTGGTGGTTTTGTAGGCAAACATTAATGCCTTGAATTTTATGCGAGCAGCTATTGGTAACCAGTGCGAATTTATAAACAGAGGTGTGATGTGCATTCTTTTCAGCTCATTAAAAATTAATCTTGCTGCCGCAGTCTGGATTAATTGTAAAGGTTTGATAGAACTGGCTGGAAGACCTTACAATAGTCCAGCCTGGACAGAACAAGAGCTTGAACAAGGAGTTGTGAAGCATGTTCCGAAAGAAAGGGCCTGATCTTCTTGATGTTGAATAAAGCAAATCTGCAGGACCGGACAGTTTTAGCAATGTGGTCTGAGAAAGTCAGCTGATCATCAATCATCAATTATTTAGCACCAGAAAGAGTTCTGCTATTATTACAAGCCTAAAAAAAATCAATTTGGGGGTTGTCTACCCTATAGGATTTACCCTTCTTTCAACATTTTCATGTTATTACTTATTACATCATATTTAGAATGTTTAAATGACATAGCTGACTGAAATGAGTCATTGTGGAACATTGTGTTAAAATATTGACCATGCCTTTAGGGGATCTTGTTTTAGAGTCTACATGAAAGGCAGAGATGTTCTTTCTTTTCTTTTTTTAAATAACTAAGTTTATTGGAGCAGCTCTGACATCTATTTCCCATTTTGTCCTTAAACACTAACGTCAGGACTTTTTCTTTTCCTTTACAATGCTGGTCTCTGAAAGGCAAATTAATGGTCCGTATACAATACATACATACCAAATGGACTCCTATATGAGCTGGTCTGTGGTGTGGCTGCTAATGGATTCTAGGACAAACAAAATGTCCATTACAAGGTTGTGTGAAAACCTTTTGAGCTCTTGGTTGCTGTGAAATACAGGTGCATCTCAATAAATTAGAATGTCGTGGAAAAGTTCATTTATTTCAGTAATTCAACTCAAATTGTGAAACTTGTGTATTAAATAAATTCAATGCACACAGACTGAAGTAGTTTAAGTCTTTGGTTCTTTTAATTGTGATGAGAATACTTATTAAACAAATTAGAATACTTCATAAGACCAACAAAAAAAACATTTTTAGTGAATTGTTGGCCTTCTGGAAAGTATGTTCATTTACTGTACATGTAAACCTCTGATGTTTTAGGCTAATGGAAGGTGGCTTGAGGTTTTATGATGACGGCTGTGACACTCAGTCTTTTTATTTATTTTAATGAAGAATTGTGCAGAAAGGGATGTATATCAGCACTGGTTATTTCAAGTATAATGAAAGTCTCTTCATTAAAAATTAGCAGGTATAGTAGCCTATTTCCTAATTCATTCTCTCTCTCTCTGCTTCTTCCATCCCTTTCTGTCTGTCCATCAGTGTCTCAAGGGCTTGACCATTTATCTGAATTTCATCATTAGATAATTGCAGTTTAACCTCAGGTGAGAACATGAATATGATATTAAAAGGACAGGAAAAAAATCTCTGTTCTTTTTATTATTATTTCATTCTTTTTTGTCGTTCATAGCACTTCTCTTTTCATTTCAACCTTACTGTTATTACAAGAGCCATTTTGCAATGTTGTCCACCTTCCCTCCGGTTAGTTGTACCCTAATGAGTGCCCTCAGGAATACAACAACTACAAATGAATCATTTTGATGATGTCCGTACTCTGTACTTGGAAAATAACATCACAACAGTAGGCGCGTTTCCATTACCCTTCAAATTGCACAAATTGAAATTGCGAATTGAAAATACGCCTAATGGAAACGCGCCAATTTCGCAAAAACGGCCATATATCGCAAAAAAGTTTTTACGCTCGCATGAGGTGGTTTTTCAGGCAATGCGAAAAAGGAATAATTAGCAAAACTGCAATGGAAACGGCTTTTTCGCATTTACAGGTCACATGGCGTATGTAAAAAGTCATATGATAATTCTTCAATGTACTATAACCTCCAAGAAACACTTCATAAGTGGCCGCGCTCCAGTATAAGGGGCTTTCCCTACTATTAATGCTTAGACTATTTACACTACACAAGTCTGCGGTGCAGTGTGGCTCTGATACGATCACTGAAGCTGATTGCACTCAATGCTTGTGTTTATGTTTTTATACAGGCTATGCTTTATTCCAGCCACGCCACGCACGTTTCTGAAGCGGCTCTCTTTGCTGCTTGTGTAAAAGATACACGCATAAGCCTCCTTTGAATAAATATAGCCAAAATCTGTGTTCCCCTGACTGCCCTGTGTTTAAAAGTCCTAGTCTGTTCAGTTTGTGTTTGTCAGGTCTACTCGTTATCTACTTGTTGTGAATGTCATCCTTGTGCTCTGTGTCTCCTATTTGAATCATTAAAAGACTCTCGTTCTGAGAAATCGCTACGTCTCTTCGTTTCCTCGTGCCCGTGCATCCAGCTATTGTGATAGAAGACCTGACCAAAACAGTAATCTCCGTGTGTCTACCCTCCGTTTTGTTTCCCGTTTTTACCCAATGTATTTTTTTTCCGTTGTTCCCTCATGGATGCCCTCCTTTGCCCGGAATATCTCCTCCTCCTGCTGGAGCAGGGGGAGAGATCGCTCGAGGACCATACTACACTGTTCCAGCTGCTAGCTAAGACCACCAGCTACCCGGACGATGCGCTCTGTGTGTTCTACGACGCAAGTTTAAACACAGCGTGCAGAGCGCCGTCGTCCGAAGATGTATTAAATAAATTCAATGCACACAGACTGAAGTAGTTTAAGTCTTTGGTTCTTTTAATTGTGATGAGAATACTTATTAAACAAATTAGAATACTTCATAAGACCAACAAAAAAAACATTTTTAGTGAATTGTTGGCCTTCTGGAAAGTATGTTCATTTACTGTACATGTAAACCTCTGATGTTTTAGGCTAATGGAAGGTGGCTTGAGGTTTTATGATGACGGCTGTGACACTCAGTCTTTTTATTTATTTTAATGAAGAATTGTGCAGAAAGGGATGTATATCAGCACTGGTTATTTCAAGTATAATGAAAGTCTCTTCATTAAAAATTAGCAGGTATAGTAGCCTATTTCCTAATTCATTCTCTCTCTCTCTGCTTCTTCCATCCCTTTCTGTCTGTCCATCAGTGTCTCAAGGGCTTGACCATTTATCTGAATTTCATCATTAGATAATTGCAGTTTAACCTCAGGTGAGAACATGAATATGATATTAAAAGGACAGGAAAAAAATCTCTGTTCTTTTTATTATTATTTCATTCTTTTTTGTCGTTCATAGCACTTCTCTTTTCATTTCAACCTTACTGTTATTACAAGAGCCATTTTGCAATGTTGTCCACCTTCCCTCCGGTTAGTTGTACCCTAATGAGTGCCCTCAGGAATACAACAACTACAAATGAATCATTTTGATGATGTCCGTACTCTGTACTTGGAAAATAACATCACAACAGTAGGCGCGTTTCCATTACCCTTCAAATTGCACAAATTGAAATTGAGCCAATTTATGCAGGTATTTAAGCTGAAAGTTGTGGGTGGCTTTTGTTTTCCTTTTTTTTCTAGCAAGATCTGGCAACACTAGGCGCGTTTCCATCACCCTTCAAATTGCGAAAATTTAAATTGTGAATCGAAAATACGCCTAATGGAAACACGTTAATTTCGCAAAAACGCCCATATATCGCAAAAAAGTATTTACGCTCGCA
Organism: Sinocyclocheilus anshuiensis; assembly: GCF_001515605.1. Taxonomy (NCBI): domain Eukaryota; kingdom Metazoa; phylum Chordata; class Actinopteri; order Cypriniformes; family Cyprinidae; genus Sinocyclocheilus; species Sinocyclocheilus anshuiensis. Next base: position 1,592,247 of record NW_015542362.1, on the reverse strand, counting down.
TGAGGTGGTTTTTCAGGCAATGTGAAAAAGAGATAATTCGCAAAACTGCAATGGAAACGGCTTTTTCGCATTTACAGGTCACATGGCGTATGTAAAAAGTCATATGATAATTCTTCAATGTACTATAACCTCCAAGAAACACTTCATAAGTGGCCGCGCTCCAGTATAAGGGGTTTTCCCTACTATTAATGATTAGACAATTTACACTGCACACGTCTGCGGTGCAATGTGGCTCTGATACGGTCACTGAAGCTGATTACGGCCACTCAATGCTTGTGTTTATGTTTTTATACAGTCTATGGTTCATTCCAGCCGCGCCACGCACGTTTCTGAAGCGGCTCTCTTTGCTGCTTGTGTAAAAGATACACGCATAAGCCTCCTTTGAATAAATATAGCCAAAATCTGTGTTCCCCTGACTGCCCTGTGTTTAAAAGTCCTAGTCTGTTCAGTTTGTGTTTGTCAGGTCTACTCGTTATCTACTTGTTGTGAATGTCATCCTTGTGCTCTGTGTCTCCTATTTGAATCATTAAAAGACTCTCGTTCTGAGAAATCGCTACGTCTCTTCGTTTCCTCGTGCCCGTGCATCCAGCTATTGTGATAGAAGACCTGACCAAAACAGTAATCTCCGTGTGTCTACCCTCCGTTTTGTTTCCCGTTTTTACCCAATGTATTTTTTTTCCGTTGTTCCCTCATGGATGCCCTCCTTTGCCCGGAATATCTCCTCCTCCTGCTGGAGCAGGGGGAGAGATCGCTCGAGGACCATACTACACTGTTCCAGCTGCTAGCTAAGACCACCAGCTACCCGGACGATGCGCTCTGTGTGTTCTACGACGCAAGTTTAAACACAGCGTGCAGAGCGCCGTCGTCCGAAGATGGTCCTCAAGCGGATTTCACCGCGTTTGTGGAGTGGATTCGGGCGAGAAACGGATCGCCTCTCATCGTCACTCCCGAGGACCCAGAGCCCAGCCAACCATCTCCCCGCTGTGCGGAGCTAAAGCCCGAGCCCACTGATGATGGAGAGCCAGTTCCCGCTGCGATCTACAAGCCAGCGCAATGCCGAGCGACAGAGCAGAGGATCGCCCCGGAAGTAGAGCCCAAGCTGTCAGACCAGGTGCGTGAGCCGGCTGCAACACCCATCGCGAGGGAGAAAGCCGTGGATGGTGAGAGTGCGGAGTGGAGCTCCACCCACTGCACCCCGGCTGAGGGTGAGCTGATAATACATCTGGGACTGCTGGACTTAGAAGGGGACCTTATTGACTGGGAAACTGAGCTGGAAGCCGATTTGCCCCCTCTCTTCTCTCCTTCGTCCCCGCTGGTCCCGTCCAGCCCTGAGGGGACTCCCGTTTCCCATTCAAGCCAGGAGTGGGCTCTGATCCCCAAGGGCAGCCCTGAGAGCCCGGAGGCTCACGAATACCCGCCCGCTCCTGCCTCCTCCACTGCTGTCATCTGGCAGCCCCTCTGCTCACCCTCAGCCCACCATCAATACAGTGCAAGCACTGTGGGTCTGCCATCCTCCAGCGTCGCCATGGCGGTCCTGCTTGGCTCCTCCTGCTCCAAGCCCCTCCTGTCTCCTCCCTGGCTCCTCCCTCCTTCATCACCTCCCTGGTCTCTGTCTGCCGGCCCCCTCCCGGGTGTCCGTCCTCCTCCTGAGCCTCCTCCTTAGTTCCCACCCATTCCCCCCCCTCTGTTGCTCTACGGTGCGAGGGGGCGAAATGTCGGGATTGGACCTGTTTTGTCATGTGTTTCAGTTCCTGTCTTGCCTTATTTGGTCAAGTTCCTGTCCTCGTTTAGTTTGATTATGTTCCATTGATGTCACCTGTGTTCCCCTGATTGCCCTGTGTTTAAAAGTACTAGTCTGTTCAGTTTGTGTTTGTCAGGTCTACTCGTTATTTACTTGTTGTGAACGTCATCCTTGTGCTCTGTGTCTCCTGTTTGAATCATTAAAAGACTCTCGTTCTGAGAAATCTCTATGTCTCTTAGTTCCTCGTGCCCGTTCATCCAGCTATTGTGACCGTATTATTGATCAGCTTATTAGGATATGGATATTTGTATTGATTAATTGCCTCTGCTGAGTGGCCTGTTGAATAAGTTGCAAATTTGTAACAGGATGTACTCTGTGTGTATCATTAAAAGAGGAGAGACTAATTTGAGGAAGCTTTTTGTATTCCTAATCCAATTTTTCTTTACTTCTCTCTTTCTTTCTGTCTTTTACAAAGGAAGAATATCCTGTCTGTCAAGCTTCTGTCTGCATTCCCCGATTAAATGTGCTGATCTAAAACCATAACCTCTTTAGATCCTGCATATAATTGCTTTCAACAACCTATAGGAAGGCCAGAACTGATCCTGGACTTTGGCAGACCTGCATCCCTGGTTTACTTCTGCATTAGTATGCTGTCTGTAAAGCATATAAGCGAGATCTTCGCAAGGAGATTTTCATAGCAAGGAATTATTTTTTATTCAATTGAAATTAAATCAGCGTTCCAGATCATGAACTTTATTTACCAGAAAGACCTGCTTTGGCAAAAGATTAAGGCTACAAGTGAACTGTAAACTAACTTGCATAACTTGCATGTGATCAATAATTTAAGTAGACAACCATTCAAGTTTGGGGTTGGATTTTTTTGGATGTTTTTGATCTTATGCTCACCAAGGCCACATATATTTGATCAGAAATAAAGTAAAAACAGTAATATTGTACAATATCATTACAATTTATAATGACGGTTTTCAATTTTAATATATTTTAAAATGTAATTTATTCCTGTGATGGCAAAGCTGAATTTCAGAAGCCATTTCTCTGGTCTTCAGTGTCACATGATTCTTCAGAAATCATTCTAATATGCTGATTTAGTGCTCAGGAAACATTTTTAAGAGCTTTTATGTTTTGTAACAATGTTGAGGTTTTTACCCTCACGTTTGATCAATTTAATGCATCTGTACTAAATTAGTTGTTTTAACATCACATGAACTCCATATTTCAGCCTCCCAACCAGTAAGATCAGACTGGAGATTTCATTTAGCCAATCAGCAAAGCTCTTTTGGAACAATAGGAAAGTTACAATCTTAAAAATAAAGGTTCCAAAATGGTGTTTTCGCAGCAATGCCATTTTTGGTTCCTCAAAGAACCTTTCAGTGAACAGTTGATAAAAGAACCATTTTTTTTCTTAGTGTGAAGAACATTTTAATAATCAAAATAACCCCTTTTTAACTATCAGAAACCTTTTGTGGATTTGAAAGTTTCCATGGATGTACAAGGTTCTTCATGGAACCATGAATGCCAATGAAGAAGGTTTATTTTTAAGAGTGTATGGGTTCTTTGAGAACAGAAGTTTGACTCAACAGCCTGGAGTGACCTGAAATAATCTCTAGGCTCCATTTCCACAGAACATAGTAATCATCAGATCATTTATTCACAATCATTTCTGTGATTGTGAGGATTATTACGGTTGTTGAGTGATGTAACCTGTGTTACCTGTGGCCTCTGTTTCTTGCAGCTCTCCAGCTTCCTCTCATCCACCGACCTTGAGATGTTTGACTGCACTGAATGTAAGGCCCTGAGGCTCCACCAAAAGACTTGTGAGCATTCTCTCTCTCTCTCTCTCTCTCTCTCTCTCTCTCTCTCTCTCTCACTCTCTCCCTCCCCCTCTTCATCCTCTCAGTACATTTTACTCTGACCTGTGTTTCAGAGCGGTGCTTCCTTGCAGATGAAATCTCTGCGGTCAGCTGCTAATAACCCGTGAAATTTTCATTTCACGTACATCGTCACATTCATGCAGATCAATGGCTGCCATAACATCAAAAGGAAACTGCTACTTTAAACACTGGTTAACTGTGAATATATCACTTAGTGAACACTGCAACACTTCTAAGGCTCTGTGAGAAGGACAGGGATTAAGTATTTTTCAGAATATCATCTGTTTGAAACAGGCGACTGATGTCACTCATCAGGTTAAAAGAAGGGCTGGACAGTATGGCCAAAAATATTATCACAATATTTTTTCCCATGTCATTCGTTATCAGTGTTTATCATGATGTTGCATACCTTAATGGGAAAGGAAATGCATTCCATGTTTGTCAGTCAAGAATAAATGTAAACATTGTTTACAAATAAACTCCACAGAGAAAGCTTTAAAAGCATGTTAAGCTATACTTTATCAATTGAAACATGAATGAAAAATTATCTTGTTGTATGATTTAATAATTTAATACTTATCCTCCTTCTCCAACTACAACTAATAATATACAGTTTATTAAAATATTACATTGATGTATTATTATTATAATTAATCCTAATTACAATAGGGTTTCAGCACTATGTGCTTGAACCTGTAATAATATCAAAAAATTACATTCATCAAAACATTACATTAAAGAATTATTAATGTTAATTATTATTATTAATAATCATCATCATCCTAACAATTACAACAGGGTTTCAGCGCTACACACTAGAACCCCTAATAATACAATTTATCAAAATTTTACATTGATTAATTATTAATGTTAATATTTTATTTATTATTATTATTGTTGTTGTTGTTAGAAGTACATTTTTACTGTACAACAGTAATATATTTCTGTCTTCTTTTATGCAAGTTAAAGCGAGCTTTTATTTTGGCGGGATGTTGTGTATTTTCAGTGTTATTTACAGTGTTGCCAACTTTTTGTTGCTAAATTTAGCAACTTTTCAGACTACCCTAGCAACTTTTTCTTCCAAAAGCACCTAGCAACAAATTTAGCTATTTTCAAAATTTATTTGGCAACTTTTAGCAACTTTTTTTTTTACACAAAAAGAGAAAACCAAAGATGCCTAGTAGTACACGCATCATGTCAATTAAGTTAGCTGCTATTCACAATTGTTTAAAGGGGTCATATGATGCTGCTAAAAAGAACATTATTTGGTGTATTTGGTGTAATGAAATGTTTATGCGGTTTAAGGTTAAAAAAACACATTATTTTCCACATACTGTACATTATTGTTTCTCCTCTATGCCCCGCCATTCTGAAACGCGTAGATTTTTACAAAGCTCATCGTTCTAAAAGCCAAAGAGAAAGAAAAAATTGAAATCACATCATATGACCCCTTTAATTTAATAATAAAAATAATAATAATAAAATAATTTAGTAATTTAAAAAGCCAAACAAAGTAGTTTCGCTTTCACAACGAAACACAGCGTCACACACGGTGGCCTAGAGTGAGCGGCGGCGGTGGCGGCGGCCTAGAGTGAGCAGAGGCCGGGGGCTAATATCATATGACCCCTTTAATTTAATAATAAAAATAATAATAATAAAATAATTTAGTAATTTAATAATTGTTCATTTATGATACACTTTGTTAGTAGCTTGTACGTGCAATTGTTGATCAGTTGGTACACTGTAAGAAAAATATCTAGAAAAATGGAAAAGGTACTAGTAATTTTCCAGGACATTATCCGTTTTACTTGTTTACTAGCTAATAAAAAAAAAAGCTTAAATTGAAATTGTTAAAAAATGCGTATGTTTACAAAAATTTAATGTATTTAAAAATAGTTAGTTTTATTTTAATATTATATTATGCATTTATATTATTTTATGACCAAATCTAAATGAACATATATAAAATATATATTTTTTGCTGAGATTTGATGCAGTGACACAATTTTGTGTCATGATTATGTAATGACGTCATCGTGCAATGACATCACAACGTCATTTAGCAACTTTTAGCAACAAATCAACCTTCCTTTAGCAACTTCCCTGAAAATTAGTTGGCAACACTGTTTTTTCAGTGTTAATTTTTGCAGTAAACATCAGTTTAGGTATCACCCAGCCCCATTAAAAGAGATGAATTAAGGTCTTAACACAATGTTGTAGCAGTAGAAGAGCAGCAGGATTCAGTAGGGGAAAAGTCAGAAAGAGAAGAGAAATAGCAGAGGAATCTGTAAAGGAAAGAGGAAGAGAATGGAAAGAGCAGAGGCAAAGGAAGAGGAGAGAATTGAGGTTATTTTGGCTGTAGGATTACAGTCCAGGTTTTTGTCCAATGCATTTCAGATTTTTGGCCACGACCTTTGTGTCCTGTCCAATTACGGTCTACCATGTCAAGCTCTCAGTGCCCTGTGTGTGCGCATGTTTCCAGTGTATCTATGAGTGTGTTCAAAGCATGCTTTCTGTGTGTAAATATTGGCCACTAACTATAGACTTGTAAATCAGATTTCCATTATGTTCATGGCAGGCCTTATTCTGCTGTCCAGTAAGCATGTCAATGCTTTTGGCTTCTTTTGTTTTGGCAGGAATCTGTTTTCAACCTCCTGTTTATTTACACTGATCCAGAAGAAACCTTGAGTCAATATAAGAACTAAAATAGCGAAACCGCAAAAATACTTCTCCCTCCATACACACTGAAATCAATGCAGGGAATCGCATTTCCCGGTTTGCGATGAACCGCATAATTAATGAGTGATGGTCGGTGATCTCAAGACATTTCCTGGCACTTGGAGTAGCAACACTCTCTCTGACACAGGTGGATCAAACGCCCTGCTGAAATCACTCTAATGTGTAAGATTAGAAGAGTCCAACACTCTGGATCGCTGCCAGTAGACACAGCTTTAATAGTTTCACTTTCACAGTGTTGTGAGGCAATATTGCTGAATTCTTGAGGGGATGTGTGGGCAGGCGTAGTTCCCGTAGCAAGATATTACTTATTGTATCTCACCAGCAGTTTGGAATTGCCTGTTTAGACACATAAACACAACAATTAACAGTGTTTGGCATGTTATTTATAAAAGTAACATGCTGCAATATTTAAATGCTTATTATTATTATAAAAAGTAACATTACATTTGCTGCATCTGAAATGGTGTAATGTCTACATCTGATGAAGAACTTGCTTTGTGACCATTAAAAAAGTATGTTTTATAAAGTATGCATATGAATACAGTACTACATAATGACCTATTACATGAGTCGTGTTACTGTTCCTGACCATTTCCTGTTATTTTTTTTACCCACTGTTTTATTAGTACTGCAAATTCAGACAAGCTATTTGTTTGACATACTGCTTTTCACATACTGTTTAAAAGGGTAGTAGGTATATTTGGGCACAGGGGCAGCTACTTTTTATGGGAAGTGAAGCGTTAGGTTATTTTTATGTGAGCAAGCATGTTCTGTTTTAATATATATCCATAACTCCTTCAAAAACAGCCAGAAACCTTGGAGTTATGATTGACGATCAGCTTACTTTCTCAGACCACATTGCTAAAACTGTTCGGTCCTGCAGATTTACTTTATTCAACATCAAGAAGATCAGGCCCTTTCTTTCGGAACATGCGTCACAACTCCTTGTTCAAGCTTTTGTTCTATACAGGCTGGACTATTGTAATGCTCTCTGGGCAGGTCTTCCAGCCACAGCCAGAAATCTTGGAGTTATGATTGATGATCAGCTGACTTTCTCAGACCACATTACTAAAACTGCCCAGCCTTGCAGATTTGCTTTATTCAACATCAAGAAGATCAGGCCCTTTCTTTCGGAACATGCGTCACAACTCCTTGTTCAAGCTCTTGTTCTGTCCAGGCTGGACTATTGCAATGCTCTCTCTTCCAGCTAGTTCTATCAAACCTCTACAATTAATCCAGAACGCGACAGCAAGATTAATTTTTAATGAGCCAAAAAGAATGCACGTCACACCTCCGTTTATCAATTTGCACTGGCTACCAATAGCTGCTCGCATAAAATTCAAGGCATTGATGTTTGCCTACAAAACCACCACTGGCTCTGCCTCTAGAAGCTTGCGTTCTGCAAGTGAACGTCACTTTATTGTGCCATCCCAAAGAAACACAAAATCACTTTTACGGACTTTTAAGTTAAATGTTCCCTCCTGGTGGAATGACCTGCCCAACTCCGTCTGCGCAGCTGAGTCCTTAGCCATCTTCAAGAATAGGCTAAAAACACATCTCTTCCATCTTTATTTGACCCTCTAACTCTAGCACTCTCTATTCTAATTCTATTCTTAAAAAAAAAACACTTGTCCCTTTTAGACTTGCACTATTCATTTGCTGCTTGTTTTCTTTAAAAAAAAATCTAAATTTTTTTTAATCTAAATTTTTCTCAAAAAAATTCTATCTGTTTTCTTTTCATTTATTATACAATTAACAAAAGCAAAAAATACCTCTAACACTAGCTTGATCTATTCTTTTTCTATTCTATCTGTTTTCTTTTTATTTATTATATTATTTAAAAAAAACCTTGCTACGTGTACTGCGTTATGCTAACTGAGACTTGTTATAGCACTTGTATATCATTGCTCTTTTGTTGATTTTGATTGCTTCCATTGTCCTCATTTGTAAGTTGCTTTGGACAAAAGCGTCTGCTAAATGACTAAATGTAATATATTGACATGTTATTTATTCCTGTGATCTAAAAGCTGAATTTTCAGCATTTTCAGCATTCTAATATGCTGATTTGATGATCAAGTAACATTTCTTATTATCAGTTATCAATTTTGAAAAGAGTATATATATATTAGTGCTGTCAAATGATTAATCGCATCCCCAATAGGTTTTTGTTTACATTATATACAGTATGTGTGTGTAAAAAATACAAAAAAAAAACAAAACAAATATAACACTTTTTAAACAGTAAGTCCTGCATTGAATACATTATGTTCTTAAGTGTAAATGTTGTTGTAATGGAGATTCATTCTCTAAAACTCTCTTTTTAAATTGCAATTGTCAATAAGTTAAACAAATAACTGAAAAATGACACGTTAGTAATTTGAGTCCTGATATTAGATCATGGCTGGAGTATGGAGTTTTGTCCTTTTGTTTGTACACCTGCCAGTGAGAGCTATACGTTTTGTAAAGAACTCCCATACAGCATAGATCCCTCTCAGGAAAACCTCGGGCAGTTTTATGCTTTCACCAGTAAAGATTCCCATGAGTACCTGAGGGAACTTAGACAGGAATTTTCTTGTTTTCTTTGGGTCTCCTATTTTTTTTCCTGCCCTCTGTCGTCCCCTCACTTCTGCCTCCCGTCATACAGGCTGCCACAGGCTGTTTGAAGAGCTAGCTTGTGGGATGTCGTCCAGATGGACTGCAGTGAATACTTAGCCGACGAGAATGGGACTTGAATGAGAAAGAAACTTGTTTGTAGCAGTCAAGTCTGTCTTTGTGCTCTTCAATTTGCTAAGCAGAGGCAGAAATCAATAAAATAAGCAGTTTTTGCCTTCATATTCATTAATTATCATGAACCATATATTCAAACTTTTAAAACTTTTTATTTTATTTATTTATTTATAAATTTTTGTGAAAACTATCAATGACAGTCAAAAAAATCATTAATGTGTTGGTAATATATTATTTAAATATTTAAAATATTCTAATTAAAGTAGTTTAATAAACATCATGTTTTGTCTTGTCTTCATTATCATAGATCCTTTCAGCAATAACATTTTCATTAGTAATTTCCTAGATGTGATTAACATGGGAAGTCTCTCGTTTGGCTGTAACTTATACAGCTGACCTTTGATTGTCCATTGGTGTTCACTGTCACAACACATTTGCTGCGCTGTCTGAATGAAATGAATTAAAAATCAACTGCATTCATGCTTAAACTCAGTAATGATATTCAGAGACAGATTGACAGAGTTGGACTGTGAATTATAGAGAATCTTGTTACAATATTCATACAGGTCACTAGCAGTTTTCATGGTGAAATGTGCGAAGGAACTCATCGAAGGCTGGTTTGTATGAATGTGTCCGTAAGTTTGGTTGGGGACAAACATAAAACTTTTAACTCCTTAGACCCGATTGCAAACAACCTTTCATACATGAATAATATATATTAGACTTGTGCCTAAACTATTTTTCCTAACCGAGTCTGACAATTAGGGTTAGAATCATTCAGCCGATACAACAAAACATCCGTGACTCTGTTGGGTTATTTGCACTGCTGCTTTGATTGCTATGCAAAAAAAAGTATGCATGCTGCTTATATAACCTTGATTTGAGAAGTCGACTGGGTGTTGCCTGCAGAAGTTGCTTGGTTACAATTTAAATCTAAATGTAAATGAGTTGTGAGATTCACATCTACAGTAGACTTTGCCAATGAATTGAGTAGCAGCAAGAACCATGAATCTGACAGAACTGTCAACAATACTGAAGACTGTCTTGTTCTTTGAATGGTGATTATGGAGTTATCTTGATTTAATTGTTGACAATTTGACTTGGTCTTGGATCATTCCATTCTTCAAAGCATCTCATTCATCTCAGAGTAGTTGTCATCGCAGCACACTGTGGAGTAGGTTTAACATGTTTTATAACGAAACTGCTTTATAAGCTTCCTATTGAGCTAGGTCTATTAAAAAGCTTTTAATATTGTAACAATTATTAAAAATATATGGTAATATTATATATAATAATAATAATAATATTAGACACAGCCTATTTTGCTTATTGCAAGGTTCCTGCTTTAGTTTAAGGAAATAATCTGCTTCATAATTTTATTATAGCCTGACAGTAGCTATACATCTCGACAGTATGGTCTAAGATGAAGAGAGCTTAGAAAGATTACTTATTTAAATAGAGATTAATTTTATTGATCCAGAACTTTCTGTAAGCTCTTTCTTCTTATTTTGGCAACTTTAGTGGAGTTTCTTTGCTCTTACAATGTTCTGAAATGTACATATTACAATAAACAACAACAAACAAATAAAATAGAAACAAAACAGGTTTCTGTTATAATATATTTTAAAATATAATTTATTCTGATGAAGCTGAATTTTCATTACTAAAGTCTTCAATGTCACATGATCCTTCAGAAATCATTCTAATATGCTGATTTGCCACTCAAAAAATAATTCAATTCAAAATCAAATGTAGAAGTTATAAGAGCAATAAAGGCCCTGTTTATATGATGTCTGAGAATATGTTGTCCCATCACCAAAAAATACTTACATAGCTGATCATGGTTTGCGAGTATCAGTCAATATACTGTATATGCCCTCATCAGTGAACACAAGAACCCACAATTATATCAAACAACTCATATTCTAACCAATTCCAAGAGCCAAATAAGCCAGAGATAAGAGATTATCATGAATGATTATAAGATCTGGTATGCGCCATTTTATCTCATTTACAAAACCAGGCAAATCCACTTGGCACTTACCCATAATTACTTGTGGATTGACTGAAATTCTGAATGTGTTTCATCAGTGTAGCGTGATTCCTTTCGTAACCTCCTTTCCTGTCAAAACCTCCCATGTCTTGACAGTCTCTTACCTAGAATCAAGGATTCACCTCTCTCACTTACAGTATGTATGAAGCCAGCAGCTGGATCACACCATCTGAAGAGCATCAGTATCCAGCAGTAGCCTTTGTTTCTACACAATGCACCCAAATCTAAGCCTGCGCCGGTTCTTTTGCACTTAGATGAATGTTTTTAAAAGAGTGTTTGAGTAAGCTTGTATGGACATGTTTTCAATCTTGTTTCAGGCTTTCATGATTCCGACTATTTTTTCCTCTGAATGAGTCATACGCGCTGTGTCGCATAAATGCCGAAAGTATATCTTAGATCAACAAATCCTACGTAAGCATGTACCATGGAGGCTTTACAAAAGCGGAATATCCAATTTGTGTAAACACGTTCTGGCTGTTGAGACCTGATTTTAATCTCCAATATCTCCAGAAAGGTTCTGCTATATCCTATTTGTGAAAACCTCAAACATCAAAAAGTCACAGTCAATTAACGTCTTTTAGAAGTAGGATGCTATCTGCGGGATTTCAGATTCATATATTTGAGACAAAGCAAAGCAACTTAAATCTCTCAGCAGCTCCCAGAGACCTGTCATGCCCCTGCTGGGAGCTGACAGAAAAGGAGGGAAACAGATATGGAAATACAGAGAAAATGAGAGAGAGACGGGGTGAAACGGAGAAGCAAGGAGTCCTAGGAAAGCAACAAATGGATAAAGAACAGGAAGCATGTGGCAAGACAACACAACGTCGCATGATTTAGATGTAGTCAGCGAGATAATATAATATGACAAGCCGGTCAACAACAAAACAATATGGCGAAACAATCTCACCGCATTCCTGAAGAGCATCAGCATGTGTAAACTGATAAATATTGCATGTCTGACATGTTAAACTCCTTCTTTATTCGTTTATGCTGGTGAGAGACATGCTGGATTGTGTTGTCCCTCTGCAGGGCCCAGGTTTACTGGAGCTTGTCACAATTGTTATCTCCAGCCAGGCAGGAGGGTCTGGCTCTCACCCTGGGGGACGCTGGGATTCTGGGTTTCACTTTGAGAATGACAGTTGAAGCTGCTATTGTTTTAGCATGTGCTGGGTCATTGCTTTTCACTGCCATTATTCAGGTAGCAAGGATGGCTATGGGGGTTGTGGTGGTCTGTGTGACAGATAGCGTGTTTGGCCAATGGTAGCCGTGGTGCTCTGCTGATAAGAGATCATGCTTTCACACCGAGGTTGGCTGCCCTGTTAGCATGCTAAAAGATGGGATCTGGACAGTGATCAGCTGGACAAAAAAAAAAAGAAACCTGGAACCGATTTATATTTTTTCATCAATGAATGTCAGCTTGCCTGAGGAAGAAAGAAACAGACAGTGAGAGGGAATGAGAATTGATTAGTAAACAGTAAAGGAAGTTGTCAGCAGTCAGGAACGAAGAAGCTGTTTTACTGCAACATCCACACAAGGGACTGACACAATGCTGCGATACCACACTGCAAAAAATAAATAAATAAATAAATGTTGGAGTGAGTAAATAATGCTGAAAAATCTAAATATAATATAATATAATATTAGTAGCAAATAATAATTCTATCTAAAATCAAGTTTTATAATATCATTATCATTTTATAATAAAATTATCATAGTATAATAATATAATTTAATAATATTTGCATCTTTTGTGCGTGTATATAAATGTGTGTGTATGTATATATATATATATATATATATATATCACAAAAATATTGTAAATATTTTTTGGTACTGTAATGATATTATATTGTCTTTTTATTTGTGTATCTATCTGATCGAATATGCTGTTGTTGATTTTTGTCATGTTGAGTTATTGTCTTGCGATATTAGTTTTTTTACTCTGTCTTGCAATGTAACTAATTTTTACAAAATATATATAATTGTAATTTTTACTAAATATATAATATGTTTTGCCTTTGCCTGCAGGCGGCACATACTATTGAACATATATTGAAGCTATGTAAATAAAGGGAATAATTCTATTTTAAGTTAACGTAATTTAAAAAAAAGCTCTAAGTTAATCTAAACAATTGTTACAATATTGGCAGTTATGCAACTTTATGTTTCAAATTTATTATATTTATGAACTATACAAACCGTTTGTTTATTTAAGTTTGATGTACACCTATTTTGTTTATTTATTTACTTGTTTATTTTTTTATAGTTTTTGTCACAGCTATTTCTCAGTCTCTTGTCCATTCTGCACAACTGGAATTCATTCTTCTCATTGCTTAAGCAGTTCACCAGATTTCCAGAATGAGGGTGTTAGACAAACACACCCTTATCGTGAACGTGTGTGTCTATGCACATGGATTCAGCTACCTGAAATCAGGTCAGACGACAAAGCAAACTCAATTCATGCTAGATAAACGTTTTTGCCCTTTCCTTTGAGTCCTGGATAGAAAAAAGGTGGCATTTGGTGTCTGCACTGAATAAGCCCCCGTGTAGTCAGATTTAATAGTACATGTTGTTTAATCTAATTTTCTCTTCTTGCACTAGTGAATCTGTCCTAGGCGAGCAAACCAAATTACACCACAGTGCGCCTGCAGAGGATTTCGCTATTTACAGGTCTTCTTTCTCTTTTCTCTTACTTCTCTTCTGTCTCTCTCTAAGCACTCTCCCATTCTACAGGAAGTGCAAATGGTCCTTAGTGGCAAGAAGAACTGGCGATTCATGGATGAACCAACGTCTGCCCCAGAAACCTGTGCGGAAAGTGTTTTTTTCCCCCCTCTTGCTCAGATACATTTAATGTGTTTGGCCCCATCTCTCTTTATTCCATTATTTTCCATCAGAAGAAAAACTAGGACAGTCTCTTCTATATGAATTCTACTGTGGACGATTTGAGATAATGTAGTGACCCTTTCAAACGTGAAAGTAAAAAAAAAAACACTGTTTACCTCAGTGAGGCTAGAGTTCTTCCTAGGGCATTAGCAAGTTAAACAGAGTGAGAGCAAATCAGGTATTTGTAATCTAATACGGGCATTGCGAATCTCATCCAAACACATAAATAGTGACGAATGCAAGTTTCCTTCCTGTTAAGGACATTCAAATGTATCGCTCTATAGAGATTAAATAGGATGGTTTACCCATAGGTGGCCCACATAATATACTATAATCCACAGTCTGAGAGGATTACTTAGACTGGACTGATGGCTGAACTGGGAGAAGTGTGGAATCCTTATTTTGAGTGTACTAGGTCAAGGTATTGCTGAAGCTCAGCGTTTTCATAGAAGACTTTTATTCAGTGCACCTTATGACAGCTTTTCTCAGATTATTCAGTTGTGAAAGTGAAAGTGACGTGACATGTGGCCAAGTATGGTTACCCATACTAGGAATTAGTGCTCTGTATTTATCCTATCCCACACATACAGCAGTGAACACACACACACACCGTGAACACACACCCGGAGCAGTGGGCAGCCATTTATGCTGCGGTGCCTGGGGAGCAGTTGGGGGTTCGGGGGTTCAAGGGCACCTCAGTCATGGTATTGAAGGTGGAAGAGGGCGCTGTACATTCACTCCCCACCTACAATCCCTGCCGGTACGAGACTCGAACCCGCAACCTTTGCGTTACGAGTCCGACTCTCTAACCATTAGGCCACGACTTCTACATGACTGTGTGCATTATTATCAGACAATGGTGTTTGAAGAAATAGTTTACCCATTAATAAAATTTTGTTGACAGTTCTCACCCTCATGCCATCCGAGATGTAGCTGAGTTTGTTTCTTTATCAACACAGATTTGGAGTAATGTAGCATTACATCACTTGCTCACCAGTGGATCCTCTGCAGTGAATGGGTGCCGTCAGTCCAAACAGCTGATAAAAACATCACAATAATCCAAACAACTCCAGTTCATCAATTGACATCTTATAAAGTAAAAAACTGAGTGTTTGTAATAAACAAATCCATCAAGATCTTTTTAACTTCAAACGTTTGCTTCTGGCTAAAATACAAGTCCAATATCAATAATATTTCTTTCTCCAGAAAAAAATTGTTTCATCTGAATCAGGAGAGAAATATGCACCGTTTACAGCACAAGCACAAACAGTCCAAAGCAGTTCTATGTCGGTGGATTTTGAAGTGAGAGGACAACAGGGGATGTACTTTTTCACTGGAAGAAGCATTTAATTATGGGTTATGGACTTGTATTTTGGCCAGAGGTGACAGTTTAAAGTGAAAAAGCCTTGATGGATTTGTTTCTTTACAAACGCACACCTTTTCACATCACAAGATGTTAATTGATGGATTGGACTCATGTGGATTACTTGTGGATTATTGTGATGTTTTTATTTGCTCTCATTCTGATGGCACCCATTCACTGCAGAGGATTCATTGGGCAATTGTTGTAATGCTAAATTCCTCCAAATCTGTTCCGAAACAAACGTATCTATATCTTCAGTAAATGTCAGTAAATGTTCAGAAATGTGTTATTTTTGGATGAACTATTCTGTTAAATCAAATTTGAAGGTTACATGCAATAAATAATTCCATTCCAGTTCATCTTCTATGAGCCAGAGAATCTGATTAGCCCTCCAATGCAATCCCTTACACACACACACACACACACACACACACACACACACACACACACACAAGAGTCCTCACTGCGGCAGGGAGACCAGATCGATCAGTCAAGCTCTCAGATGTTTGGCTTCAGGGAGCCTTGCTTTTAAACCTCTTACCTCCAGACCTCTGGAGTCCAGCAGAAGCAATGTGCTCTGCTCCCCAGTCAACCTGGGTGCACCGTCACAGTCAGGACTGGAGTTTAGGATCAGATGACATATTAGAATGAATTGAAATGTGAAACTCTGTGACTCAGTGTGATCAATATAATTAAAGGGAAATTCATAACATTTTGCCTCTACTGAGGTGTTTGCAAAATTAGCAAGCATTTAGTTTCTCATTGAAACGTGATATTTTCAAAACATTGTCAGAGTAATTAAGAGCTTTGCTTGTAGAATATTTCCTGGTAGGTAACAAAACACTTTTTGTTATTCCTGGGATAAAACGTATGATCATTTGCCTGTGAAGTTTTTTAATTCAAAGCAAGTCAGCGTTAGTGTAACTGCATGGGAACACTGGTACAACTTTCCAGGTAAATGCCATGATGTTTGTTAGCTAAATGTCATGACATGTCCAATTTCAAACCTTTTAAACCTTGGTGAGTGAGACAGTGTGTTATTTATATTTATGGGCTTTTGGAAAGTGTAGATTGACAGAAAATCTACAAGAGATTGAGAAAGGGATTTCGGACCAGTGTTTTTACAGATTTTTTTTTAGTCATTGTTTTGTCTTTTGATGAAGATATCCTTCATAAATGTAGTCAATGTTTAAATTTATTCAGATAAAAATTTATTAACAATGTGCATCAGTTTAGTCGTGTTAATTCTCTTTTATTAAAAAAATTCTTAATAGACTTTTTGCTCTGTTAAATGTTATGGGCTGTTCACTCAGAACATGTAAACATGTTAGACAGGCACATTTGAACGTTGCACTCTTATTTATTTTCTTTCTTTTTTTTCAGTGTCATGTGCATTTTAAATGCAAAAATAAACGGATAATCACACGGATAAAACATTCATTAACCGTGTGTACACACAAATTTGTGCATGAAATCTACATATACAATTTTTCACGAAAAAAAAAGAAACAATTCGTCAATAACTTTGGTTCGAAAATTGAATCTAAATTTATGAAAAAAAATATATATGTAGGCTGTACATACATAGTTATTAGTTGAGCTGCAAGGAGGTGCAAAGACACATGCATACATATGTACAGCTGGCTAATGAGAGGTTTCCAATAAAAGCTTTCTCTGTTTTCGAACTTGTTTTGAGGATGGTACACTTGGCATTGCTCAAGGGTCTTGCTGCACATCTCTCAGGTGGAGATGTGTCTTTAGAGAGTGTCATGTGGTAAATATTGTGCAACAAGCCCTTATATGGACATGCCTTGGGTGGGTTTTATGCAAATTACTAACCTTGGGCTTGCTGTTGCTCATTTAGAACAACCCAAAAAATTAATTAACGTTAGAACGAGGATTAGAACAAATTAATGTGCGTACACACATTCTGTGAATTAGGCGGAAATTTTTCATGAGAAGTTCTTCTGTGCGTACAAATATAAAATGAGACCCATTGTCAGAGACTTAAGAAGCTTAATTTGTAGAATATTTCCTAGTAGGCAACAAAAGATTTTTTGTGTGAGGTGTTTTACCTGCTATGAAAAGTATAATCATTTGCCTGTGAAGTTTACCTTTCATTTCAAAGCAAGTTAGCTTTAGTGTAACCAACTTAATGGGAACACTGGTTCAACTTTCCAGGTAAATGACACATTTGTCAGCCAAATATCACGACATGTCCAATATCAAACCATCCTGATGAGATATTTTTATTTATTGTTTTTTTTTTTTTTATTCCTTTTAATTAATAGGAAAGTGTAGATTGACAGGAAATTGGAGAGAGAGGGTGAAAGGGGTCATGAAGGACACCGGTTTAAGACCAGGGTTCATTTTTAGAGTTGTTTTTAAATCATTGCTTTTGTGTTTTGAATGCAATATCCTTCAGAAATTTAGTCAGTGTTCAATTTTATTCTGAAATAAAAAATTAAATAAAATTGGGTTAAAAATGAGTTAAGTATGTTTAGCAGTGCTAATTCACGTTTGTTTAAAACAGTATTCTTTCTAGAATTTTCTAAAGTAACATGTCGTTCTAAAAATATGGTGCTCAAGTTGAAAGAGCCTAAACTTGTAAAACACTTTGAAAAAAAAGTGTCTGTACCTCAAGTTTTTAAATGCACAAACAGTGTGAATGGCCCTTTAATACATTTTTAATGTCTTGCATTATAATTGTTTTCTGATAAAAAATAAAATTGGGTTAAAATGAGTTAATTAGCAAAGTGCATCAGTTTAGCAGTGGATTAGCTTTTATTCAAAACAATATTCTTTATGAACTTTTCTATTTTTAAAAATATAACACATCGTTCTGAAAATGTGGAGATCAAATTAAGAACTTTTTAATTTAAGAGCTTTTGCAAAAACAAAAAAAAACGTTTTAAACAAGACACATCTTGCAATATTTAATGCAAAAATGCATTCAAGATATTTTAATATCTTGCATATCTCAGAGAATTTTTTAAAGAGGAGTTTTATAAAGTTTTTTTTTTTTACAAAGTTTTATAAAGTTATCGTCATGACGCACAGCATTCCTCTTGTCTTTATTATCTTTGACAAAATAAAAAATCTATTTACACTCAATTCCTACTGCACTTACATGTCAGAAGCACATGTAAGCGCAGAATGCGAATTTGTTTGCTTTTTTTTTTTTACACATACATGGAGGCTTTGCTGACAGCTTTTTTTTTTTTTTTTTAATTCTCTAGTATGAGATATTTGCATGTGAGAAAACTTGTTGGTTATGGTGGAAGGGAGATAAGGGGGAAATTTGCATTGTGCTAATAATATCACTCTTTCTCTCTCTCTTGCATATGAACCCACTGATGCCTCTCTCTGCATTTTGCCTACCAATTACAAAGCCTCAAGCTTGCCCTGTTCAAATAAGAAGCCTCTCTGTAGCACAAATCATTGCATATCGCTGAAGCCGGGAAGACACTATAGGATCAGTGAGGAGACCCATTAAATGGGGTGTCGCTTGGGTCTGCATGCTTCGCCTGTTGTGGTTTATTCAGTTGTGCGTGAAGAAGGGGTTGGGGGTCTGTGGGACTTGTGTATATAAAGTTTTTCTGCAGAGAGGAGGATGAAACTTGACCCGTAGGGCTCAGTCTTGGCTCCCTGGTAAAGACTGTTCCAGAATCAGCTCTGCTAACCTGACTCTGAACATTTAATCATTAGACGAATGACTGTAAAATTGAGCTCAGATCCGCATTTAAGAGGAGCTACATGAACAGTCAGCCCTGGTCTGATTCAGAGTCCAAATGCAATCCTCAATGCATGAGTGCTCTGCTCTCATGGTGTCCAGGGTTTTATACGGAAAATCAAGCACCATTAATAAAGAATTGCAGGGCACTGAGCTTGCACTGAGTCTTGGAAAAACATGCCGATTAACTCAGTGACTGAAGAATATACATGCCGTGTTCTCAGATGACATGCTTGGGTGTCTTTATGAGGTGCACGTCTAATTGAAACAACATGATTTGTTATGCTAAGATGATGCAAAAATAAGTATAATGGCAGAAAAATGGTGCTCAATTGCTTGTCATCTCTATTCTAGGACAGCTTCTGTTTTCTTCTCTTACATAAACCATTTGCCCGCTTCTTAGTTTTGCGATAATTTGGGCAGAGTGTCATTCCAACTGTTCACGGCAGACATGAGACTTTTTCTTGTGCTTTAAGGGATAGTCCACCAAAAAATGAAAAATATGTCATCATTTACTCACCCTCATGTCTTTTCAAATCTGTATGACTTACTTCTGTGGAACACAAAAGACAATATTTTGAACACTGTAAAGAATACTTGTAGTTTTTACAGATAAGCACTGTAAAAACGCTACAGTGAAAACCTGTTAATTGGTTAACTGTAATTTGCCCTTACCCTATATGGTGAACTAACATTACATTGAATTATATGCATAGGCAGAGGGTGAACCAACTCCAGGGTAAGCATCGTAAACCCGTCTTTTTAGGCAAGAACCAGACATGG
>NW_015542362.1:1568522-1570778 GCF_001515605.1 Sinocyclocheilus anshuiensis | reverse complement strand
GTAGCACTGTAGACACAAACAATACCGGACGCTGGAGCACACACAGGGAACACTATTTATACACACAGGAGGAGGGAATGACGAGACACACCTGGGCGCAATGAAACATCATGGGAAACACCTGGGACAAATTAAACATGGGAAAGGAAGGCACATGAGGAAAACAACCACAAAACACGGAACAGAGTCTGTGTTTCCATCAGTTCAGTATATCTTACCCACAATGCTCTGCCTTTGAGCACCTTTAGCCAACGGCTCTTTCCACCACAGTGTTTTAACAAGCGCTGCTGGGGATTGATTCTACCTGCTGCCATCAGACAATACAACAGCTCCTTTTTCCATCCCACTGTTCCTCCATGTGATTCCCCAGTCAGGGTAACAGCATTACACACAAACAGTTCTTTCTCACTCACGCGTTCAGTAGAAACACCTGCTAATGCATTTAGATATGCACATTATACTTGAACTTCAGTTCTTACTCTGTTGGTTTACACTGTATGTGTGTGTTTTGTGCCTTGGCATCAGTAAAATACCTCTATCTGTCTGTTTGTTTTGCTGTCTGAGTTCAGTATTCTCTGTGCGTTCACTCAGTGACCTCCAGATCCACAGGAGATGGTGAGTGCTGTTTATTTGTGCCTCTGTGTGAGGAAGTTTTGTTGTGGGACTTTAGTCCTTGGTTTTTTAAGCCAAGGACAAGCGCCAAAAAGTGAGAGAAAGAGGTGCAAGCTGGCAGCTATGAGCAAAGCAAATAATATACTCAGAGACCTGCTACAGCATCAATTTTAATCTTCTCTCGTGTCATACCAAAGCTGTACAACTTTATTCCTTCTGTGAGATACAAGACATTGGACCCCATTGACTTTCATGGTAAGGGCAACAAAATTTTTTTTTTTTCTTTTTCAAAATATATTCTTTTGTGTTTCACAGAGAAGGTCATAAAGGTTTGAAATTATGTGATGCCGATGACAGAATTGTCATTTTTAGGTGAACTGTCCATTTAAGACAAAAGTGCCAGTGACTGTATTGTGACTTGCAGGCTGTCATAAATCCACCATTGCTCTCTGGTGCTCAAATGCAAGCACAGTGTCCTCAAGCTCCTGGAACAGTGTGATGCAGTTGTATTGACATATAATCCATGACCATCTGGCTCCACTCCTCTGGGCATACAGTACAGTTGCTCTTTCTCTGGGTTTCCCTTCATGCCCTCTGTAGCAAGTTCATCTCAGCTTTTCACAACACTTCTCCAGGACAGTTTCCCCTCAGCTTCCATTTTATACGTTTTTATATGAGACATGTCACCACAAATCAAACTTTGATGTCTTCTTTTTACTACAAGGTGACCAGTCTTACAAACCAGTGTTGTTAGTGTTAACTAAAACTATTAAAATAATTTTTGGCAGTTGAAAACTGAAATAAAATATAAATATTAGATAAAAAAAAAAAATTTGTTGCCTTTGCAAATGAGTTGAAGTTGAATTAAAATGACTAAAACTGAAATAAAAATAAATTAAAGATAAATATAAATAACAGTAAAATGACATAAGCACAGCAAAATTACTAAAATGAAACAAAAATAAGTTATGTGTGGTATATGTGTGATATCTTTGAATAGCATCAACTGCCTTTCACAAAGTAACATTGAACTCACCCAGAAATCCATCAGTTTATTATTATGTGTGAATCTAATTGACTGGCATTACTAGGTTTAATTGGCAAGTTGTGTAATACGACATATGTCCACTGCGGTAGGAGTTCATCTGACAGGAGCTGGCAACAGCAAGGCCACCTACAACACTCCCCAATATGTAAGAGACAGAAGAGCCCACCGTCCTTCAGCTAATGTATACCACCATAGGCAGAGGGTGAAACAACTCCAGGGTAAGGCTAAAAGCAGCCAAATGTATTAAACATCGTAAACCCGTCTTTTTAGGCAAGAACCAGACATGGGTGTCATGTAGGCTAATAAAATATGTTTAATGGGACTAAATTTGTATTTAACGTGATTACAATTTAATAAAAACATTAGAAATTGATAATTATATATTTTATTTCCTTGGTTATTCAAACTGCGAATAAATT
Source organism: Sinocyclocheilus anshuiensis (assembly GCF_001515605.1). NCBI lineage: Eukaryota > Metazoa > Chordata > Actinopteri > Cypriniformes > Cyprinidae > Sinocyclocheilus > Sinocyclocheilus anshuiensis. Next base: position 1,568,699 of record NW_015542362.1, on the reverse strand, counting down.
ATAGGTATATAGAAAGTGACATTATCACTAACTTTGATCTATCGTGAGTTTAAGCACTCTCAAAAAAACAAAACAAAACAAAACTATTGTTATAATCACTGAAGCTGTACAGGTGCATCTCAATAAATTAGAATGTCATGGAAAAGTTCATTTATTTCAGTAATTCAGCTCAAATTG
>NW_015542362.1:1564780-1567961 GCF_001515605.1 Sinocyclocheilus anshuiensis | reverse complement strand
GAGCCAAAATCATCACAATTAAAAGAACCAAAGACTTAAACTACTTCAGTCTGTGTGCATTGAATTTATTTAATACACGAGTTTCACAATTTGAGTTGAATTACTGAAATAAATGAACTTTTCCACGATATTCTAATTTATTGAGATGCACCTGTATACACTGTGAAATGAATCTCTTGCGTTGTACGCGCAAGCACTCAAAACTGATGAGTTTCAGCGATGACTCATCTAAATGCCTCTGATTGGCCATTGCATTCCTAAGCTCAACAGAATTGTGTGTGATTGGTTAAAATGCGCAAAACTTTAAAATACCTAAAATGAAATACAGTGCAACATGAGCAGATCTTAATTTAATGCCACAATCGACACTGCCTATTCATTTTCACTTTGTTAGCAACAGACATAATAGATTTAATTTGTTTGTGCAGGGGCATTTTTGTCCAATTTAGTGGCATTTTTGCCCCAAGCCTTACACACAAGTCTATGACTATATGTCATTTTTACTGTCAATTTTGTGGTTTTCGTGGCAAGTAAAAACTGAATTACCATAAAATGATGGTGAAAAATGTAAAGTCTCCAGAAGTCTCCACATGACGCATGATTGTGTTATATTTGTATGTTTGGTTAATGTTTATTGCATTATTTTAAAGTTGTGTGCTACACTAATGGAGTTTAGTCTTGTGCACTGTCTATATATGAGTTTTTGTTTTGTTTCCTGTTGTACCATCTGTACATATTATGGTACAAAGAATTTGGTACTTTGGTATATTAACATTATACTGCTTAATAAAATATACAGTTATAAGTTATGAAATTACATGAAGGCAAGTAATCAATGATAGAATTTTCATTTTTGAAAATTCCCACAGGGGCTTTCCAATATTTTGGCACTGCTTTGGTTGAGCTTTAGAATAAAGCCTCAGGCCAGCCTCAACTGCATAGGGAGCAAAGCCATAATCACAGCATAAGGTAGCTTTTCAGTGGCTTTTCTGACCTCCATGTTTATTACAAGCCATTATTCCTCATCTTCTACAAACCTAGGCATCTTTACATTTCCTCTTCTGCTTTTTCTTCTACAAAGCCCTTAATGATAGGTGTGCATGCAGCAGGGAATCGGCGGGACATATGTGTGGGTGTGGGAAGGCAGGAGTCATCATTTGACATTATCCAAACGTACTTTTCCTGAAAGTGGGGGAAATGTGCCTCAAATATCCCTCGTCATTGTTGAGTAGTCTAATGATCCTGTCTGCTGGAAAAGTTGAAGAGGGCGGCCGGATTACCTTTCAGCTATTTTGATTACACTTTTTGTGTGCGTGTGTGTGGTGGGAGATGTTCCTGTGAGGCCCATTAGACTTACAGGCGGCCTGAGTGAGAGAAGAGAGAATTTCTTTCCTTTAGAGATCTGCGCTCATCACCTCACATAAAGGCCACTTAGACAGACGCTAAAGCACATAGGAGGCGCTGATGGAGGGCAGAACTTCTAAAGGTAGGAGTTGAGCTTTTATGCTCTTCTAAGGTAGAGTTTCTTCCCCCTAAACTTCTTGGACCATTATATGGTCTATTTCATTCATCTCTAACCCCAGTAGACCCAGTAATGAGTGTTGGCTTTTATGATTATACTTGAGACATTTGAGTTGGATCTGAATGACCTTTCAAATCCCATAATTTTCATTCATATCATAAACCGGCTATTTTATTGCTGTGTTCTTCTTGCCCTCCAACCCTTGTGGAGCTCCATTTGGCCTCTGTGCATTCAGTCAATCTGTCCTATCCTGGCTTTAGGGTGAAGCTCAGGTCCCCGCTGTTGTCACAAATTATATGTCAGAGGCACAACGAAGCCATTCGTAGGAGCCGTGCTGGGTCTGTATAATTTAACACATACTGTAGCACTCAGCACTGGGCTGGTGCCAAAATGCGCAACTGCACATCTCATCTAATCGTATTCTGCTCCACACAGCACCATGCAGTCCTTCATAATTGGCTCTTTGAATAGGTGTTTTGTTAGGTACGGTTAGTCATACCCCATAAGAGAGCAGACGCTCCTGTCCACAAGTGGCCTGACTGAGTTTAAGTCACAATAATTTTTGTTGATAGTCTTGCACTATTTTATGACAATTTAGCGCCCCCAAATATTGTATTAGTGTAATGAAAGTCATTATTGTGAATAATGGAAGGTCCATAAATTGGTCATGGGAATTTGGGAGGAAAATTGAGGAAAATATTTCACCCAAATGGTGTTTCTTTCTTCTGTTAACCAAACAGTTGCTGGCAGCCAATGACTTCCATAGTAATTTCCCCAATACTTTGAAAGCCAATGGCTACCAGCAACTGTTTGGTTACCAACATTCTTCAAAATATCTTCTGTTGTGTTCAGAACAAAGAAAGTCATAAAGGTTTTGAACAGTGAACTATCACTTTAACTGTTGTAAACATAATATTAGAGTAGAGGATGCAGTTTTAAATCTTGCTTGATTGACAGTTTTGCATTAATAAACAAATACCATCTGTTTACCAGTAGATGTAAATCAGTTAAGGTGGCTAATTTAGTTGCATTTTATGGTATGATTTCACTGGACCGGAGAGCTTTCTGATGAGACATGCTGAATAGTAGTGTACAGAACACCGCCAGCCTGTACCACTTATGAGTGAGTCTGCCACTGACTAGAGGGAAGAATAATACTGAATGTAACCACTGTTAAAGTTTTTGAACGTTAAAGGACTTGTAAATGTTGATACAAAGTGATATAACCAGAGATAGCTCATTGCAGCCATCTGGTTTTGGCAAAGTGATGAGAGATCACATAATCACAGATATTAAAGGGTGTTGACAGCATTAATCACAGATTTTAGTGGGGGGTTGTGATGAAAGACATTATAGAGTCTAGCATGTCCTATGGCCCAACTTATTTATTACAATGTTATACACGTTAATGTTGTTTTATATATATATATATATATAATTTAATTTTATCTGTGTTGGTTGGATGTAGACAAAGAGCAGAAACTGAATTTTCAGCTATCAAAATCCACCTATAGTATATGAGTGAATTTTGAAGTTTTTTTTTTTTTTTTTTAAAAGTTAAATATTTTACTACAGACTAACCCAAAATTTAGTTCTAAAATAAAGTATTTGTGGTTTTATAATTAATCAAAAGGCTAAGGCATGCTTCCCCCTTCTGTA
>NW_015542362.1:1543510-1563510 GCF_001515605.1 Sinocyclocheilus anshuiensis | reverse complement strand
GCGTTGTAAATCTTATTATAATGACAGCAGTGTTGGTGATTTTGCTATTATGTAGTTGGAGATGAATCTTACAGATTGTGTTGAAATGCGCTGTGATGTGTAACAGAACTTTAGTGTTTCCTTTGCGCATCGCTCCACATCCATTACGCATCTTATTAATCAAGTGAAATAAATACATTAAGTCAAACATTTGCATGAAATAGAGTCATGACCTTACCGCAAGTCCTTCCCCAATTATTCGCAATTCACTGTCAATAATGTCAGAGTGTCAAATGAATCCACTTCCAGTGTCATTTAGATGTGGCGTCTTTGCTCTAAGAAATCCAGTTTTATATGTCAGATTCAGTGATATGCAGAGACAGATTTATGAGCACGGGTCACGTACTTTGTTGTTGCAGACGTATATTTGCCTTGAGCTAATTAAAATGGATGATTAATTGATTATGTCAGTTTAATAAGTGGGACCACTCTGAGTCTAGCTCTGAATTTATGACTGCTGGCTTCGTGTGGTGACATTTTGAGACGCGATGTGTCCAGATTTCTTTCAGCTTCCTTCTCGCTGCTTGAGGAACGCGTAAAGGGGACTTGGAGATGCGCGAGACCGAGAGAATGAGTGAGGATGCGAACAGGTTCGAAAAGTGAACGCTATAATAAAATGAAATGACGCAATACGACTGACATCATCCGACATCAGAGTTGCATGCGTAATTGTGCCACATTTAGACGCGCCGTTCAAAAATGGCATTAAGTCTGCCATTTGGGAACGAAAGTGAGCTAAACAGTATGTTGTATTATAGAAAGGTGCGTTTGTATTTGTGCTGGATCTAGCATAATTGTGCCATATTTGGCGTTGTGAATTAAAGTGAGTTAATCGGTATCCTATTTTTATGGAAAAGAGTATTGTTTTAACACATGTGTTAATTTTTAACACACTGAATTATGTAATGCTGTAATGAGGCGATTTAAATTGAAGTGCTATGGGGGTATTTGTAACCAAGTTAATCAATGTATCTTTTTCACGGACTGTGATCACTTTTTTTCTACAAGTTCAGTGCTTTTTATATTTGAATTATTATTATTTTTAAAGAATTATTTGTAACAATATTACTTTGGCATTAAGTTACAAAAAGCACAAAATTAAACATGTAATTTTGAATTTTACTGTAAAACATACTCCAATAATCTTTCTATCTTTCTGTCTTCTGACTACCTTAATCCATCTCTATATATTTTGTCTGTATTGGAAAGCCATCGGAAGTGCTACTGTGGCTTTCTTTCTTTTACTTTTGGAACAAAAAGGGAACAACGATCATATTTGCTTACATCGTCTGTTCGCCATTACAGTATATACGTTTACCCATGATGACTTCTGCTTAGAAATTATCTATAGGGGATGTGTGTGAATAATGTATTTCCTTGGGTGTGGTTTTATTTTGTTCATTCTTGGTAAGAGTGATTCCAGATCATTTATAATACATCTTAGCTGATCTAGAATCAGCTTTTATAATTTTCTTTCTGATCTCATTAGGTTATGTATTGAAGTGGACAACTGATCTGAGTCAACACCCTGGAGAGAAATTGATGACGTGAGGCTGTGCTGGAGTGTGTTCTGGGCTTTGGTTTTGTGTTTAATGTTCTGATTCTCTGTGGGGTTACTCTCATAAATATGAATTGGCTGCCTGGTGAAGGCATTAGGACTTTGCCGGTGTGGCCCTGGACCGTGTTTAGTCAGTGTTCTGTCAGATCTGATTGTACCTAGTGGGAATGGCTCACCAGCATGAATGAAACACAGTAGTTTGTAGTATTCCGGTTGGGATCGTTGTTGCATTTTTGTTGCATTTGTTGGCACATCTGTGGGATGTGTGTTTTTACTAACAACCAGCACACATAGATGGTGGGATAAAGAACGTTAATAATCTTAAGCCGGTGACCTGACCTGCTCCAGTTTGAATTCATTTGTTGGTTTGACAAACACCATGCGCTTTAGAAGATCCTCCTCTTAATCATTTTGTGTTCTTTAATTGCTTTATGCAAAACGAAAGCTGTCCAAACAGGCATCGAACACACATGGATAAATACATGCGCGCAGTGCAGGGAAACCATTGTGTGCGTTCACAGGGGAAAATTCCCTTTCTGCCTGTCTGCCCTTTTCTCTCTTTTCCTCTCTGTCAGTCTTTCACATCCCCTCATCTCATCTGATCTTGTCTTGGTGTACTCTCGTGCCCATGTCCCCGGGTTACAGCCCTGGAGACAAGATGCAGAAACAACCCACCTGTCACAGTGTTCCACCCTGGGGACTAAAGACATCCCAGGTTCAGTGCCACAGCATTGGGAGTTTCTCTGGCCCTTTCCCCTGAGTCTGTCTCGTTTTAGGTGTGGAAATACAAGAGATAGACCATATGCCACTTTTCTTCCCTGGGCGGCATCGGTGTTGGGATGAATCACAGGGGGCATTTGATATTCAGAGAGGTCACATTTGCCACACTTGTGAAATAACGTAACATTTACTGTTTACATTTTTGGGGTCAGTGGGATTGTTTTTATATAAATCACATATATTATTTAGCAAGGACACATTAAATTCATCAAAAGTGACAGTAAAGACTTATTTCTGCTCTACTTTTTTTATTATTTTGTATGAATGCAGTTGTTTTATATATCAAAGAATCTTGAAAAAAGTTTCTACAAAAATAGTAAGTAGCAGAACTGTTTTCAACTGTCATAATAAGAAGTTATTCTTGATATAACTTTACATACAATATAGATGATTTCTGAAGGATTTTGCTGTATTTTTCATCAAATAAATGCAGCCTTGGTGGGCCTAAGATACATAATTTAAAGGCACAATATGTAATTTTCGCCGCTAGAACAAAACAAAACCGGAAATCGAGGGGTTATGACGTCATTGGCAGGCGACAAATGACACTATGGACACGCTCCGTGTCACTAGTTAAAATTGCTTATTTCTCTGGATTTAAACATTCTTCGAAACATTTGGGATAATGTAAGTACACAAGTCAGCAAAATATATAACACTGTTCTAGTGGTTTTTGGATATTTTAATTAAAAAAAATCTTACATATTGTGCCTTTAAAAACATTAAAAATTCTTCCTGACCGCAAATATTTAAACCGTAGTGTATTTCTAAAGGTTTGAGTGGAGAGGCATAGGTTATGCTAATATTAATAGGCTTTAATATATCTAAAACTGAGGAAGCTGACAACTTTGTTCTCAGGAGAGTTTGGTAGATGTTATGTTTATGTTGTTATGTTTGTTATGTTTGCATTCAATTCTCAGGATTACACTTCATGAGTTGCCAGACATTTGGACTCTTTCGTGTCTGATCAGTGTGAGAAAAATCTAGTGCCGGCTTCTCTTCAGTTGTTCAGTATTCATGAGTGTATAATGTTTTTGCCACCTCTCTCTTTCCTTTCATATGACTTGGCAGGTGAGGTGTTCTTTTGAAGTGACATGTCTGTGGAGACCCATGCTCATTCCAGCAGCCTGTTTCTAGTTGTTACACCCTTTAACTGTGCAAGTGGTGTCAGCAGTTCAGATCAAACTTCAGCAAGGATAGCAGAATACAGTATTGGCCTGTTATACTATAGCTTATACAGCAGTCAGTTTATTAGCAAAAGGATAAATGGAACTAGAAGGTTGCTTTGAAAGAAGCTTGCTTTGAAAGTGACGAAATACTATAGAAAGGTGAATACTAGAAATGTTTTGATGTTTTAACCCAAGGGTTTTTTTTTTTAAACTTGAGTCTCAGGATGTTAAATGTATTACAGTATGTAAACAGTACTATCTGCAAAACTGATTTGCGGCAATATTTACTGAGAGAGGTATCATAATAATACATTTGTATTCATTTGAAAAAGTTTCTCTTCAGGTTTATCTGACATGATGCTAATAGTCGGTAGAAAAAAGTTATGCTGTCAACTTAAAACAAAGCAAATATTTGCTGGATCATGTTTTAATAATTTGCTTTGGCTTTTATAAAATGACAGTATAAAAGCCAGTTACATAATTTTAGAAATGACATAATGCTTAATTCTATCACCATTTACTCCCTTTATCTCGTTCCAGACCAGTATGACTTTTTTCTTCTGCAGAACACAAATGAAGATATTTTGAAGAATGTTGATAACAAAACCGTTTTAGTTACCATTTACTTCCTTTGTATGGATAAAAGACCCTGAGACATTTCTCAAAATACAAAATTTTCTTCCACAGAAGAAAGAAAGTTTCACAAAAAAGTTTATGAAATAAAGGGGTATGTATATGTGAAAATATATAGTTGCCTCTATATTTTCAGAAGGGACCATAATATACCCCTAGAATAAAAACCCCTATTCTAAAGCATTTTGACTCTAATATGACATATATAAATGGGTTTTCCCTAGACTGTTGGGAGGTTGGTAGCAAGTACTTTATAGAAAGACAGACTGGTATGAAAATTTGCAAATAATCAGAGATGTGTGCCTCTGGTCCTGCGATTTGCTTGCACTGCACCTGGAGAACAGAGACACGCTGTCAGTGTCCACGATTAGAGTGGCATCGCTGCCACTATTGCTTATTTCAGTTCTAGTTTGTGAGAATTTAATAATATAAATAATGAAAATTAGGTTGTCACGACCTGAATTTTTCAGGAAATAGATCACTCAGTGGTCACACTAGTAAATAAGCAAACTGTGTGTACAGAATGAGATAAGCACTCAAAGGAGTAATGACAATGTGTATGTGGAATAGACTCAACAACATTATTTATTTTTAGTACAGTAGAATATCAGGTTGAAGTTGTTGAACATATAAAGATAGTAATTCAGACAAAGTAGCGAGGCAAACACAATCCATGCAGAAGAGATGACCCTTTCCCCTGAAGACACAACAACATGGTATAGTCTTGTTGCAGAACCTGTTTTTCCAGCTACTAGGAATCATTTAGAATATACACAGGAACGTAAACCGTTTTCTTGGTGGCTTTGTGTATTTGCAAGTTTATACCAGTCCTGAACTATATATCCCCCACACACTGCATCTGTACGCACGATAACATCTATTAGAGATCAGTGAAACACATAATGTCAGTAGGCTATATGAAAGTCCTAAATTAAATAGCATTTTGTTTTGCAGTGTTACTGCACTGAGGAATCAACTCTGAGCCAAGCAGTATTCCACCCAAATATTTAAAATTGTCATTATTTACTCACCCTCATGTCATCCCAAACCTGTATGCATTTCTTTCTTCTGAGGAACATCAAAGAAGATATTTAGTAGAACAGTGGGAGTCAAACCGTGTTAGAGCCCACTGACTTTCACCGTATGGGCAAAAAAACAAAAAAACAAACAAACAAAAAAAAAACACTGAGACATTTCTCAAACTATCTTCTTTTATGTTCCACAGAAGACATAAAGTCATACAATTTTGGAAAAACGTGAAGGGGAGGGAGGGGAGGTTACATTTTTTTTTTCCTATCTAATTTTTGGGCAAACTACAGCTTTAAGTTCACTACAACCAAATACAACTAAAGCTAAATTTAAGAAGACCACATAAAAGGTAATAGTTTTATTATTTTAACCTTGGTTTATAATGCTTAAAAACTAAATTTTACACAATGGTATCCACCAAGGGATCTGAAAGAAGCTGAAGACCCCTGAGCTATACATTGAATAGCTTAGCACTGCTAGAGATACACTTTCCAGTGGTGCTACAGAAACACTATTGTTTACTGCATTGCAAATGAGTTTGAATTATAGGAATCTGCTGAATTAAAACTAACAAGTTCAATCACATGAGTAAAAAGGAGGAGTTGTTTGCGCATTTTGTTCTTGTTACTGACAAGCTTTTTGGTGATTGCAGACAAAGTCGTATCAGTTGTTTATTATAAGAAGAGAAAGACTAGATTACAGACACATGGCTATTTTGTATTTGTAAACTTTGAGTGGATAATTGGTAGTCTTTGTAGCTCAGCAGTATGTTTAGAAGTGCTACAGATGGCCTTTTTTGCTTGATGTCTCTTTTGTTTAATTTCAAAATGTACATGACATGTTAAACTAAACAGCCTCGACTATGTTTTTTTTTTTCTTTGTTCTAATGTTCTATTTTCATCATGTTCTAATTTTAAATCTGGACATTCTGTTTCCATAATACTTACTGGAAATACTTCAGCTGGTGTCAACAGCAATTCCTCATATGCATTCTGTCTGTCTCTGACTGCGGGTTGAAGTTCCGGCTGTGGAAAAACACACAGAGCTTCGCATGTGGCTTTGGACCCTGCGTGTGCGAAATGTGTGAGGCTTAAATTCTGAACGCTGTGAGTTTTGTATATATCGTCGGCTGTCACCTGGAACGCATATGAGCTGGACTATAATGCAGCCTGCCGCGGTACTCACAGTGTCACACACACACACAAACACACACACACACATTAGAATCTGATTGATTTGTGTGTCGGTGCTTAATTGATCTGACAAAGAGAAAGCACATCTCATCAATAAACAGACAGATGCTGGTAGGATTTTTGGGATCTTTGAAATTAGCTGAAGGATTTAAAGCATGCAAAAGGTTTAATGTAAATGAATAAATTAATATCTGTGTGCACATATATGTCATCATATAGCACATAAGTACCCATCCATCACAGTTCTTAAAAAAAAAAAGATCAACAGCCCAGTTTGAGTCCAGAGGGGAGACCAGCTAAGACCAGTTTAGGCTGGTTTAATATGGCTTTTTTCAGCATGCTTATCGCTTTCTGTTGTCTAAAACGTGCTGTGTTCTTTTCCTTCCCCTCATAATGCATTGTCACGACAGACAAACGCCATATTACGCACACGGCGAAGACTCTGCGCTACAGCTGCACCTGTGGAGTGTCCCGGTAGTCGTAAAAATGCAAGTATATTTAATTTACGAAGCAGAAAATGCTTAATACCCATAAAGTTGTGATGCGTGGAGCAGGGCCAGGTAGAGTCATTAATTTTATTGTGCGTGGCTGCAGACATCGGTGGCGTCCAGAGACTTTGTAAAAGTTTCCGAAAACAGATTCCTCCAAAAAAGGGCTCTGAACTGAAAGTGTTTCTCAGACGAGCTCCAGATCTCATTAGAAAGTGCATTCAAACCTTTTAAAGACAATGTGAGTGGGGCTTACCTTTGCAAAAATGGCTCCCACAATGCAAGGACGTTCAGAATGGTTGGCGGGGTGTTTTGATTTGTTTCATTGCTAATACTGTAGGTTGCTTTGTATCTACAGTTTTGACCCAAGTCAAAACAGCATCTCCTAAAGTCTCATTTTCATCCGACAATGTTCATTCTAAAATAGCTTTCTTGAAGCTCAAACAGTAGATATAGTGCTTGCAACAGCAAGGTCATGGGTTCAATTCCCAGGGAAAGCATGGACTAATAAAATGTATGACTTGAATGCAATGTAAGCATTAAAGCATCTGCCAAATCTATAAATATAATAAATATTAATAAGTATTTATTTGTCTGTCAGCAAGTGAAAATTGTAAGTCTATGATGTCGTGTGCTAAAATTGAATACTTATCATGTGTGAAGTACTTCAAGTATGAGCAATAATAGCGATGATTGCCTTACTAACGACAACTGAAATAATATTGACCACAGCAGATATTTTGGAAATTTGGGGTCAGATGTCATTGACTTCTGGGGTGTTTGTGTGTTTTTGTGCGTTCATGTGTGTGTATGTGTACACTGTGTCAAACAGTAAAAGTGCTGAAGTGGTTCTCTGTTCACACTGAGTCCCTTCCTGTGACACTGAGAAACCCTGTAGATCAGCATGTCAGAAGGAGGCTTTAAAATATCTCTCAGACTATTACAGGAGGTGTGAGCCATTCAAACATCCAACCTCCCACACAAGGCCTTTCAGTGCTCTTCAATCCAATCATTCCCCCCTGCAGCTGTCCTCTTTCTTCCTCTTTTCTGATTTCACTCTCATATCCCCATACTATTCTTTTATGAATTTTCACATGTTTTTACATTAATTTTACTGGTGAGATTTTGTGCAAAACTAAAGAGCCATTTTAGATAATTTACAACAATATACTATACAAGTTCACATGACAAAAAGATCAAATTGCATTTATTTTTGATAAATATTGTGATTGCACTGATTTAACAGTTACAAAACGGCGGCTTGTATCATACATAAACTGTGGTTTATTTCACCTCCTACATTAACAGGTGAGCCACGTCGTGCTGCACCCCGAAAGCATCCCAGAACAATGCTGAACTCAGCAGAAAACATCAACACATTAAAATCAACTTAATCTAAAAGGCATTTATGAAGCAACATGAAATCATAGAGTGAATTACTTACCAACTGTTAAAAAAAAAAGGTTCACACATACTTTCCATTAAGTAACTTAACTGAGTAGATTTAATTGGACTTAATCCAGATGATTTGCAGTTTATAGCTGTGGTTCCAGGTTTGGGTTTCATGTAGATTAATTATCATTTGGATGTAAATGTGATCCCCTCCTCATGTAAATTAAATTTCATCATGATTGAGTTTGTAATTATTCTCAATGGTTAACTCCTATTAATCATTTATAATTTATGGCTGTTAAGGAAATAATCAATGTGGTAATGGAGAAATCACTTATTTATTTAATTTGTAGAGTTTGCTACTTCATTCTGAAGTTCAGTACCCAGCATATGCCGCTTCTTTTATTTTTATTATTTAAATTGCATTTTTTTGTTTTCAGTTTTATCAAATTTAAGGTTATAAAAAGTCATAATTAACATTTTAATAGGTCTTAAATTTGGAACAAAAACAGGATATGGCCTTATGTGAATACATTTCAAAAGGCTATAATCTAATTAGCCTAAATAAATGTGAGCGCTGCATATTCAAAGTCAAAATGAGGTGCTGTTGCAAGTTTTACAGGCTCATAGTTTCAGTGAATATCACACTTTTATGCCTAGTTTTTCGTTTTTTACCTCTGATTTTCACCGCAATGTCTGAGCACGTTTGCGTCTTCTTCTTCTTCTTGCTTTACGGCGGATCGCAGACTTATAAGTGTCAATGGTCCATGGGAGGACAGGAAGGCAGCCAGCCATCAAAGAAGATATTGAATAAAGAGGGTCAGTCTTTATCCAGATCAGTCTCTGTCCCTTGTTGAAAGGCCATTTATCAAGACTTGTTTACCTCTTTCTATACCTGCACATGTAATCAGATGTACCTAACTGTCCTCAGAATAGTGCCTGCTCTATTACGGAACTTCATTCTCTGATCCTTCATACTGTTTACATTAGCTACGCTTTTGTTGCCAGGTAATGTAGCCTAACTTTGTGTACGTCAACATGTGTATGCGTGTATGTTAGTTTGATTTTGATTAGTAGCATTAACTGCATTCAAATGGTTGTCTGTAATCAATATCTGGCAACAGTGCATAGTTTTTCTGCTTGGGTGAGCAATTCCAAGTAGATAAATTGCTAATAGCTTTATGTTGTACCTCAAATGAGAAGAAAATGTATATTTATGTTAATATTAATAAGCAAATCCCTGCACTCATTCTCTCAAATGGCTCGGGTATTGCATAGCACATTTTATGTGGAGCTCCTACTACTGCAGTGCACAACAGTATCCTGGAGAGTTTGCTTATTTACACACAGGCGCACAGACTGACAGAGAACAGAGAAGTAGGGGGATAAGAAACTGTTATAGATTTATTTAAAATGTATTTGTTTTAAATGCATGTTCTTACACGCCTGAATCAAATAATGGAATTCTGACACATTTAAAAAATAATAATAAATAAATCTCTTCTTGGGACCATTAAGCACATTTTTTAAAAGTTAACCAAGACCCAGACTAATCTTAGACCTGACCTGTATCCGAGGCAAACCCGCTCTGGTCTCAGGTCAGACCTTGAGTTTTTGGATCCAAGGTGTGCCATGAAGGTTGTGAAAGGATATAGTTTGCCTCACAGGCTGTCTGTGAATGTATATTTCATGCAGTGAGAGTTTATGATAATATGTTAGGAAAGCCTCACAAATCTTGGCCAGAATACACACACACATACATATTTACAATTGATCCAAACCATGAGGCTGCCCTCTATTCTTATAATCCTCTTTGCTTTGTGATCTTTTTATCTGGGGTCTTACGGATGACAGAGCAAAGTGAGGAAGGAAGACCTCTGCACCACAGTCTCAGGGAGACTCTGAATCTTTTGGATTGCTGTGTAACAGCTTGGAAGAATCCTGTTTTACAGCATATTGTGCAACAAACAATGCGCCAACAGAGAAATCTCCCTCTCACACACAAATACACATATTCTGGCATCATGAGCCTGGAGAAACAGGCACCTTGCTGGCTTGAGGAGCTTTTCCACTGGAGGAGCATTTTGAGAGTTCCTATAAGTATTGCCGGACGTACCTGCTTTTTTGGAGTGTTCACACCACAGGAACTGGTAATGATTTTAGCCATAGGAATGCCCTTTGAGGGTACTAAATTAGCTCCTACTTTAGAGTAGGGTCTAACCCAGCACAATAGGAGCTTCCAGTGATGTAAGTGTATGTTAAGTGACTGAACATTTTGAAACACACGGTTTACACTACCTCCACGAACATGGAAAACAGTGATAAACGGACATTGCTGTAGACTGGCTTACGTCACTTCAGCGTTCTTACTGACAGTGCAAATGCAACCAGGAAAATGGCTCTAGGTTGGCACACATGTACACACATGAACATGCACACACCTCGCTGACTCTGTGATGTCCCTTCTCCTCCTAATGTCAGTCAACAGTTGCACCTCGCTCAGCAGCCCCGCTGAGGGTTATGGGACGACGTAAAGTTCTCTGACGGTGTGTCATTTGCTTGTCGGCTTGCAGACAAGCATCACTGAGCTTATATACCCGTAACTACAGAGATAAGAACTAAGAGGTGGAAAAAGTAAGAGAAAACTGCGGATTAATGGGATGCTTCAGATGGCATGTTCCTCTGCAGTAGGTTTTTGTGTCAGTGTCGGTGGGACAGAGGATGTCATATAGTACAGTATTTGTTATTAATTTTGTGGGACAGGGGATTGATCACAATTTATTTGTCAAGTTTGTACTTGAGTGGCTTGAAAATAAGTAAACAGAACAAGTAAAGATCTCAACAGATGGGTCGTGACCCAAAAATTTACACACTTTTCTGGTGCAGGGGAAAAAACAATGTTTAAATTAAATTAAATTAAATTAAATTAAATTAAATTAAATTAAATTAAATTAAATTAAATTAAATTAAATTAAATAGACCACAATATTGAATCTAATAATTATATGGGCAAATGTTTATTCAATAAACAAGTGCTGATGCTAATTGCTGATGTTGGATGCTCCTTTTATTTGAGAAACTCTGATAATGATGGCATGCAAAGTGATAGGACATCATTTATGAATCATAGCCTGCCAAACTGCCTTGTAAGTTGAAATGTATTATTGATTTTCATTTGTTAATTTCAAACCCTATATACAACTCATGCAATGTAGAATCAGTCTACTGAAATTGCATGTGAAGTATTGTCAGCTGAATGTAAACAATAGTGTAATACATTGAGCAGATACATTGTATTTATGGCATCTAATCAATCTATAAAAAGTGATTTTGAAGCCAGTTATGCTCTTTGCCGAACCGATGTGATTGTCTGTTTCAGACAGTTATAGATGAGGTAGGGATGGCCTCTGTGGTTGCAGTGTGGTATGTAGAAGATTGAATTTCTTTAATTGTCTCAGAAAGTCAATCCTCTGGGTCGTGTTTTCTTATACTGTAGAGTCGGTGATTGCCTCCCACTTGAGGCATTGTGAAATTATGGGTCCTATCAACCTGAAGTTGTGTTAAAGTGAAGATGGTGTTAAAAGGTAATTGTAACGGCTCCAGTTCCGACACCGTTTGACGGACCGCCTGTAGGCAGCTTCTTTGCTGTTTGCTTTTGTCTTGTGGTTATAATTGTGAAATACTGAGTATTTTCCCATTTACAAATTGGAGGAATGGAGGGAAATTATGTTTGTGGTAATCAATACTGTGGAGCTTGAAAGTATAATTCACCCAAAAATGAAAATTTTGTCATTATTTACTCTATGTTATTTACTACCCTCATGTTGTTCTAAGCCTGTATGAAGGACATTCTTCATTGGAACACAGAAGAAGATTTTTGTGTGTGTTGTGTTGTTCTTACAATACAGTATATAAATTCTTATATATAAAATCTTTTGTGTGTGTGTGTGTTTTTTTTCTGCGACATGATGTAAATAAACAGTTTTTTCATTTTTATGTTAACTGTGTCTTTAACTTTTACTGAACATGGAAAATTCAACTTTTTGTTATATAATCTGCATCTGTGCTGTCTTTCCTGAGAAAAATTGAAGAGGCATTAAAGAGTTGAATATAGTGCTAAAATCCACAGAAAAAAGTCCTGAAATAGATTCCGTGTGCACATTACAGTAGGTCCTGTAGATGGTCTTTAACTGTATTGGGAATATCTTCTAGACTTGTTAATGGGTCCTTTGTGAACAAGTCCACTTAAAATTTTCTCTACACTGAACTCCATAGCCATCTGTCTTCATGTGTTGGTGTTGAAATTTCTTTAAAACCTGTAGTCATCCTGTTTTCTCATTACTTTGCTTCAAGGTTTGACACAGGAGGGCCTATTGATTGCAGATGAGTGCGTTTGTGTGAATAGCACACAGACATTGTTTCAGTAAATGTGGACAGAATGTGCCAGACATTGCAGACTCCCATTCAAGCGATCATTTGAGGGGGAAAAAAACACCTTGACACTGGAAACATACTCCCACATCTTACACATAGACTCCAGTGTGATTTCTCATCATGTGGCAGCAGTAAATCTTGTTTTTTGGGATTCCATTTCTGGTGGTCCCTTCCATCAAACCACAAATATTTCTGTAATGTGACCAAAAGGGATTAGACCTGTCAAACTGATGAATGACCCGCTGTTCAGATGCGTAATGAAATGCATCCTGGACATGATTTGGACTTGAATCTCATGTCTCACTGGGCTGCTTTCCTGGATGCATGTTAAGAAAGGGCTAGTTCAAGTAGAGTGAATTTTTATTTATTTATTTTGTGGGAAAACATGGTTCTGTATTCAAGTACTTGTTCCCTTGTCCCCTGTTTTGTAAGAGAATGGATGGAGCACCGTTACCATAGAGATTTCAAGAAGATTATATGTTCAGAGGACTTAAAATCTTGACTGTTTGTGGACTAAAAAAGTGGTATTTTTAGTGAAATCTCAGGTAAATAACATTAAAATGGATGAAATCTTATGCATTAGGAACTTTGAAAATGGCAAAAGAAAGCAAAACTTTTATGGAAGGGAAAAGAGTGTAATTACTGGAAAGATTTTTTCCCCCTGTGATATCTTAGAAACTACTGCATGACTTTCCCTTAAACCAGGAATGAGTTTACCAGTTGGTGTAACAAGATGGAAATGCAAATCCAAGATCCTTTGTGTTCTACCGCTTCTGGGCCAAACAATGCTTAATGTACAAAGCCTGACAAGAGAAAATTAGTATACAATGATGGATGGCTTGCATCGTTGACATTTGTTTTAAGACTGATGAGTTTGTTTAAGCTGAGCTGATATCTTGGATGATGCAAAAATCATGGATTGCAGGTGGATTGACCCATCAAAAATCACAAAGAAGGAACATGACTGAGAAAAAAGGAATAGAATGAAACATATTAATCAAAAAGGTACATTTCTTTACTTTTGGCTTTTGTCATTGCCTGTTTTTCAGTTTAAATTGTTGTTCTTTTACATTTCTGCTAGTAGGAGGTTTCCTTTTCTTGTGAATGTGTAAGGCACCTGTCCATTATCATTACTCTTGGAATTCATGGCTTTTCTTTTTCTGAATTTGAAGTGTTCACCCAGATTTCTTCAAAGATAAACTTCAAAGCTGGATCAAGATTACTTACAACTTCAAATTAATGTTTTACCAATTAACATTAAAGGTTTCAAACTCACTCTGTAGCTAATCTCCAGTCTGACACCACATTCCATGATATAAAATATGAACTAATAATATATTTTATAACATAATAATAATATTTATCTATCTATCTATCTGTCTATCTGTCTGCCTGTCTGTCTGTCTATATCTATCTATCTGTCTAAGAAAAAAAAATCATTAATGCGTTAAATTATTTAACGCAATGCAAAATTACTAAAGCATAATTTCTATTCTAAACCTTTTACCTGGTTTCTCTTCTCTGTTTGCAATCAGATCATATTAAGCCGCTGAACTCTGGTAAAGTTTTCAGTCCAATAATCCCCAAACAATCAGCCCAAAACAGCGCTAATGTAAAGAAAAAAAAACAGTTTTGTAAGAATCACCCTTCATTCTTTTGGTATATGCTTAATTTCATAAATTCATAAAAACGGTGTGATTAATCTGATTAAAATTTTTAATCTATTGACAGCCCTAATATATATATTTATATACTGTATATATATCTCTCTCTTTCGGCTTATTCCCTTTATCAGGGGTCTCCACAGCGGAACATATATATATATATATATATATATATATATAATGTGATAAAAAGAAAAATAAACGTACTTAAAGAATGTATTCTCTTAAAACAAGACAAAAATACTGGATCAGAAAATCACTCTCACTGTGTGCCAAGACATCACAAGCCAAGACGAAATCAAGTCAGTTTTATACAAAATATGAGACAATTTAAAATAGGATGAACAGAAAGAGTAATAAAGACAGCAGCTTGCGTGAAGGCGGCAGTGTGGTTGGAGAGGTCATTGAAGTGTAGAGCATCTTGGTCTATTTTTCTCCTCACTGGGATTGATTCACTAAAGAGGCTATAAATGGGATATAAATATTTAAAGAGGTGCAAATGGTTACTCCAAACAAAATATTTAGCTTTTGGAAAGTCGCTGAGTAAATCCTTTCTTTTGTGTGTGCGCGCCAAATGTTCATTCAGTTTGACTAGTTCTGCGCTCTCTGTCTCTTCCAAATGCATCTCTTGGATGTGAACTGCTTAATTTGGGTGACAACGTAGAACTAAGAAGAACACGCCTCTAATCCAAGTAAGAAAGAGGAAGACAAAGGCACCTGGGCAAATTAAATGAGCAGATAATTCATTTGGAAAGCCGACAATAACAATACGGATGGGTGAGATGTTGCATATCCCATATCTCTGCCTCTTTCTGCTTCTATATTTTATAGAGTGGTTTTTCATCTCCATCAACAGTAGCTGTTCTCTTGCTCAGTTGCTGAAAAGTTCCTGCTCACACTGCCAAATTTGATTTGTTCACATCCCTTTCATGGTGTCACACCTTATTCCCTTTAGCAGTGCTCCCACAGCGACCCAGAGACGCAGGTTAGTGCCAATGAAGTTTTGGATTAATACACAACTTTTTCTGCAGGGTTTATTTTGTTAGTCAGAAATCTGTTTATTTTTTTAGTCAGTCGGTTGTTTTCCAGAGAGGCAAATTTGAGGCATCACATTATGTGACACTAAAAAACAAGCACATGCTGCCTGTCAGCTTAACCGGTTCTGTCACTCTGATGTGTCACAACCAACCATAACCCCCGACTGAGCCGCACCACTGTATGGATTCAGACAGACTATCACACATACTTTCATTCTCCGGCTCTCCGTCTGTCACAGAAGAGATGGATGATATCAATGACAAATCTCTGATCTGGGCCGACTCCGAGGAACATTCTCCCTCTGTGTGTGTGTGTTTGTGTGTGTGTGTGTGTGTGTCTGTGTGCGCGCAAGTGTGTTAAGTGCAAAATCAGATCTCTGGCCTTTTCAATCCCCAAGGACCAGAGTCATGTGTGTATGTACGTTAGTGTGAGAGACACCGCACTATTCTCAACAGTGTCACAGATGCAGAATTCAAGGATGTTCTGTGCTCTTTGTCCATTGTCCTGAGTATGAATAGATCAGTTCAGTGGAGAGTAGAAGATAGATAGATAGATAGATAGATAGATAGATAGATAGAGGAGAGTAGAAGATAGATAGATAGATAGATAGATAGATAGATAGATAGATAGATAGAAAGGACTTATGTCTCTCTCACACACACACACACATAAACAGGACAGAGTGAAGGTACACAGGACCTACAATTTCCAGTGGACCCGTACATCCTGTATGTAATATAAGTATAGGGGGAGGGGGTGTATAGTGTGTGGTTATTGAAAATTTGTTCTGATAAATGTTCTTCACAGAAAATAAGCCAAGGCCAATAAGTCTGAGTTTGAAATAATAATTAATAGTATCATTTTTCTTTTCTGAAAACGGGTCCCACAGACCCGAGCACCATACAAGGGGTTAAAGTTGTGTTTTGGACCATTATGCTTTGGCACAGTATCTGTCAAACGAACTAAAACTGAAAGCACAATATGGCTTAAGCTCGTGATCCGGTGTTTTCCGCACCTCAGAACAGCTCAGTTCACAGTGTACGAATGCAGTGAACTCATTTATTGCATGTGCTACGAGTTTAGCACGTGTTTGGGAACGCAACGGCCACAGTTATGCTTTATTTTCGCGGCAGATGATTACAGCATTTCACTAGATTTGTAGTGAGACCCGTTTTTGTAAGCATGTTTTCCCTGAAGCTGGAGTTTTCCGTCAAAATAAAAACTCTACTCTCGTGTCCGTCAAAATAAAAGCTTAAAAGTGCAGTATGAATTGCTGACAGCTAGCAGTTTAAATGCAGTCCAAATTCAAAATATCTCTTTCAAGTGTAGAAATTAGGAAAAGTGTAAAGCAAAAATAATATACATATGAAATATTCATTTTCATTTATTTTACAGTGCAATTGTTTTACAATATATGGCTATTACTGTCATAGGAATAACAATAATCTAACATTTTTGTTATTATTATTATTATTATTATTATATTCTAATTTTTTTTTGGCTTCTTAAAACACCAGTGTGAATGTAATTTAGACTGAGACAGTATACCACAACTAAAAAGAGGGTTGAGTCACCTTTAAAGTTCAGGTACAAGTCAATTCACTGACTTTTCTCTGACTTAAGTCTCAAAGTGTATTAGATATACTAATTTAACTTTAAAAAGTACAACATTTAAATTTTTTCCAAGTCTTCATTTGTCTTTTTTTTTTATATCAATAAATATTGTACCGGGGACTTCATATCGAGATATTATCGTATTGTGAGATTTTGATATTGTTACATCCCTGATAGATAGATAGATAGATGCCAAGAGTCGTAAAATACAAAATCTCGGTGAAGTTTAATACTCATAAATGAAAACGAGGGATCCGTCAGATGGGTTCACACACACCCAAACATCAGAAACATGGTGGGGAGCGCGTGCAGTTGATGCCGCAGGCTTAAATCAGTGAGAAGTTTGGGAGCCTTTTGGTGCGTCTTTAGTTCTATCTATTCTTCTTTCTCTCTTTCCTTGTTTATTTCTTTCAAAAGAATAATCTGTGTTGTATTTCTTTTGCAGTGGGTTCGATTCGACGCTCTTTCATCCTGCAGGCTCCCAAACAAAACAGATGAATCACTCTTGCAACCATCCATTTATTCTGCCTGCCAACAATTCCACTCGGTGATTAAACGATTCGCTTAAAGGAGCGGGACAGACTCCACTATTAATGATTTTCTGTGGTTCCACCAGGAGATGAATGACTAGCGTCCTTACCGGTCACGTTGTGCTCAGCGGTCTGGGGAATAGAAGGAATTGTTTGCTCTTTTCCTTTCTGTCCCCCATGCTTCATCTTTTCCCTAAACCGTGTCAACATCACTATTCATTAACATGATAAGTGATGTGCTAATCATTATCATTCGATGTGGGATTGTCGATAAGTAGCCGTAGCTCTCCTTTGTCATTCCAGTGACATTGTGAAGCAGGCCGATGGTGGCGGAAGGAGGCGATTGCTTTTGTGACCTTCAGGACGTACAATTTTATTGTAATATATAGTAAGAAAAATGGTACTGTTCGATTGTGCATGGCATTAATGTGTAGATTCTGCATGGTTGAGGTGTAATTGATATCCATGTCATGGGATCTCATTGAAATGGACACAGTGTGTGAAGCAGATCAGGTCATGACTGAGGTATGATTTTTTATCATCTCTAAACACTCAGACGAGACACTTTACTGTTATTTCCTGGGATGCAGTTTGTGCACCATCTGCTCTGTGGTGTTGGTCATGCCATGATACATGCTTGCATAATGCAATTAATATTTACAGAGCATGTGAGTGTTTGTATGTGATATCAACTCCACACTCATGATCCGCTGCAACATATGCGTTTGGTTGATAGCAGCAGCATTTGTGCTCCATACTGTGAGATTAAGTAAAGTTGTGCCATGATCACGTTGAATTTAATGAGAATTGTTTTCTTCTGACAGAAGGAACGGCGAGGATTTCCTCTGAATGTTCATCTTACTCATGCTGCTTTCTCACTGTCTGGTCGCTTCTGTGGTGATTTGTCAGTATGTGGGATAGGTTTTCAAAAACAGATTCTGAGTTCATTTTAATGTTATTATAACTGACTTTTAACTCTGTGAGGAGTCAGCAGATTCTACTGGAATGTATCTGGTGTTTTATGGGATTAGACGAGCATGGCCTTTTTTCCGATGAAGCTGGATGGACAAGAAATGCTTGCTGGTTAAACGAGTTGATAAGGTTCCTTGTTGGAGATCAGCCTCAATATTTGCTGGTTATCAGCATTGCAGGTTGCTTTGGTTGCAGAACAACAATGCAGTGAAACAAAAAGGAAATGTTCTAAATAGTGAAGAAGTGTAAAAAACATTTTTTCCTTATATTGTTCTTGATAAACTTGATAAACTTGTGTGATATACTTTATATGCTTTTATTCAGCAAGGATGCATTAAGCTGATTTATAATGTTTCGAAAGATGTCTATTTTAAATAAATGCTGTTCTTTTAAATCCTGGTCCTGGAGGGCCAATGTCCTGCAGCATTTAGCCCCAACTTGTCCAAACATGGGAGGTTTTAGCGATCCTGAAGACCTTGATTAGCTGGTTCAGGTTTATTTATTTGGGACTGGAGCTAAAATCTGCAGGACAGTAGCCCTCCAGAAACAGGATTGGACACACCGCTTTTAAACTTTTCGAAATTAATAATAATAAAGAATGTTTACTGTGCACTGAAGTCTGGATCAATGACTGCTGAAAATTCAGCTTTCCCATCAAAGACATGAACTGAATTTCTAAAATATATTAAAATATAATTTATTTTTATTTAATTGTAATCATATTTCAGTGTTACTGTTTTTACTGTCAACGACGCTGCAAAGGACCCCCTTCCCACAATATAAACATAACTATGTATTTTTGTGTATAAAGGCCCACTTATTCTGTGTGAGGAAAAATATGACATAATAAAGACTGCATCACATTTGCTAAATTAAATAATTGACTTTTAAAACTGACTATGTTGCTGTACTGAAGCCAAAGCAAACACTGAAATATTATATTTTTTCTACTGCTATTATTGTTAAACCTGATGAAAAACATGATCTAATTCAATTCAAACGTACAGTTTGAACTGCATTTTTCACAATACATACAGTTGCTTTGCGAAAATATTCATACCCCTTCATTTTTTTCACATTTTGTTAAGTTGCTGCCTTATGCTAAACTGCTTTAAATTACTTTTTTTCCACATCAATCTACACTCCATACACCATAATGGTAAAGCAAAAAACAGGTTTTTAACATCTTTGCAAATGTATTAAAAATAAAAAACTTAAATGATTCCATTGCATAACTATTCATACCCTTATCTAAGACAGTTGAAATTTAGCTCAGGAGCATTCAAATTGCTTGTAGATGTTACTACACTTCAAGTGAAGTTAACCTGTGGCAAATTCAATTGAATGGGTATGATTTGAAAAGGCAGACACATCTTAATAAAAGGTCTAACAGCTGATAATGCATATCAGAGCAAAAACCAAGCCCTGAGGTCAAAAGAACTGCCTGTAGAGCTCAGAAACAGGTTT
>NW_015542362.1:1540361-1540692 GCF_001515605.1 Sinocyclocheilus anshuiensis | reverse complement strand
TAAACTGCTTTAAATTACTTTTTTTCCCACATCAATCTACACTCCATACACCATAATGGTAAAGCAAAAAACTGGTTTTTAACATCTTTGTAAATTTATTAAAAATAAAAAACTTAAATGGTTCCATTGCATAAGTATTCATATCTGGGACAGTTGAAATTTAGCTCAGGAGCATTCAGATTGCTTGTAGATGTTACTACACTTCAAGTGAAGTTAAAATTCAATTGATTCAATTGAATGGGTATGATTTGAAAAGGCAGACACATCTTAATAAAAGGTCTAACAGCTTATCAGAGCAATCAGAGCAAAAACCAAGCCCTGAGGTAAAAAA
>NW_015542362.1:1539514-1540233 GCF_001515605.1 Sinocyclocheilus anshuiensis | reverse complement strand
ACTCTTCCTAGAGCTGGTCTCCTGGCCAAACTGAGCAATTGATGGACAAGGGTCTTGGTTAGAGTGGTGAACAAGAACATGATGGTCACTCTAGTTGAGCTCTATGATCATATATGCAGATGGGAGAAATCTAGAGAAGGACAAATATCACTGCAATACTCCACCGATCTGGGCTTTATGTCGGAGTGGCCAGACTCAACCTTCTCCTCAGTGAAGACACATGAAAACACACTTGGATTTTGCATTAAAAACACCTAAAGGACTCTCAGACTCTGAGAAACAAGAGTCTGGTCTGATTAACCTCAATTCCAAGCATCATGTTTGAAGGAAACCAGGCACTGCTCATCACCTAAAGAGTACCACCCCAAAAGTAAAGTGTGCTGGTAGCAGCCTCATGCTGTGGGGGCTGTTTTTCAGTGGCAGGGACCGAGGGACTTGTCAGAGTAGAAGATAAACTCAATGCACCAAAATATTGAGTTAGCCTTAATGAAAATCCAGTCCAGAGCATTCAGAACCTCAGACTGGGCAGAAGGTTCACCTTCCAACAGGACAATGAACCTAAACACACAGCAAGAGTGGCTTATAGACAACTGTGTGAATGTCCTTGAGTGGCCCAGCCAGAGCATGAGCTTGAACCCAATCAAATAATTCTGGAGAAACCTGAAAATGTGGGTCTGCCCCCATCCAACCTGACAGAGCTTGAGAGGTGAAGAGGTGAG
>NW_015542362.1:1538516-1538596 GCF_001515605.1 Sinocyclocheilus anshuiensis | reverse complement strand
TTTCCACATCTTCCACATCAATCTACACTCCATACACCATAATGGTAAAGCAAAAAACAGGTTTTTAACAATGTATTAAA
>NW_015542362.1:1535205-1538391 GCF_001515605.1 Sinocyclocheilus anshuiensis | reverse complement strand
TCTAACAGCTGATAATGCATATCAGAGCAAAAACCAAGCCCTGAGGTCAAAAGAACTGCCTGTAGAGCTCAGAAACAGGTTTGTGTCAAACCACACATCTGGGGAAGATTTCAGAAAACAAATCTGCTTCATTGAAGGGTCACAGAAGCATATAGTCTCTGTTACCCTTATGGGAAGAAGTTTGAAACAACCAAGACTCTTCCTAGAGCTGACCTCCTGGCCAAACTGAGCAATTGATTGAAAAGGGTCTTGGTTACAGTGGTGACCAAGACCATGATGGTCACTCAAGTTGAGCTCCATGATCATATATGCAGATGGGAGAAATCTAGAGAAGGACAAATATCACTGCAATACTCCACCGATCTGGGCTTTATGTCGGAGTGGCCAGACTCAACCTTCTCCTCAGTGAAGACACATGAAAACACACTTGGATTTTGCATTAAAAACACCTAAAGGACTCTCAGACTCTGAGAAACAAGAGTCTGGTCTGATTAACCTCAATTCCAAGCATCATGTTTGAAGGAAACCAGGCACTGCTCATCACCTAAAGAGTACCACCCCAAAAGTAAAGTGTGCTGGTAGCAGCCTCATGCTGTGGGGGCTGTTTTTCAGTGGCAGGGACCGAGGGACTTGTCAGAGTAGAAGATAAACTCAATGCACCAAAATATTGAGTTAGCCTTAATGAAAATCCAGTCCAGAGCATTCAGAACCTCAGACTGGGCAGAAGGTTCACCTTCCAACAGGACAATGACCGTAAGCACACAGCAAGAGTGGCTTATAGACAACTCTGTGAATGTCCTTGAGTGGGCCAGCCAGAGCCTGAGCTTGAACCCAATCAAATAAATCTGGAGAAACTTGAAAATGTGCATTTGCTCCCATCCAACCTGACAGAGCTTGAGAGGTGAAGAGGTGAGGAGAAGAATGGCAGATAATTGCCAAATGATGATGATCAAAGCTTGTCGCATTAAACAAAAAAAAAGACGAGACTGTAAAGGTGCTTCAGCAAAGTACACTGAACAAAATTATAAACGCAACACTTTTGTTTTTGCCCCCATTTTTCATGAGCTGACCTGAAAGATCTAAGACTTTTTCTATGTACACAAAAGGCCTATTTCTCTCAAATATTGTTCACAAATCTGTCTAAATCTGTGTTAGTGAGCACTTCTCCTTTGTTCATTTCTCTACCATAAGCCGTCTCCAAAGGCGTTTCAGAGAATTTGTCAGTACATCCAACCGGCCTCACAACCGCAGACCATGTGTAACTACACCAGCCCAGGACTTCCACATCCAGCGTAGGTTATATAGATTACAGAAACGTTATATTGTAATGTTATATTGTAATGTTATATATATATATATAACATTTCTGTTCCCCTCACTTCTGAAATGATAGCTACGCCCCTGGTCTGTAGCAGTTTTGCTGTTAACTTTGACAGCCCTAAGAAAAAAATAAGAAAAGAAAAAATTCCACCCCACTGAGGGTTTCTGGCCTCCTACTTTGAAACCCCCCCTTGAAGTTTTCAGATTCTGTAAGTACCTGTAGATTCTTTTATGGTCCTCAGGCACTAATAACTGTCTATGCCTTCAATCAGTGAAACCTCTCAGAGAGAATTTTGATTGTGTTTTGATGGACCCACACACACATACACACATTCAAATAAGTCTCCTGTAGACCTTCCCTTTACCTGTTAGGTTTGTACCCCCTTTGGCTCCTCAGTTATCAGCGAAGACAGCTAGCTGTTCTCTTTCATTAGTTGTTGTTTGAGTGTCAGTGTGAAGCTGCCCATGGACTGAGTAGGCGTTGGAGCTGTCTCCATTCTGAAGTGTTTGACAGCAGCTAAAAAAGAAATAGAAAAGCGCACAAGAAGGTGACTATGCACCCAAAACTGAACCACAGATCTTTTTCTGATTTTATGATGTGTGGTTGACTTATTTCTCCCATGCGAGCGTAGCAGACTGATTGGCTTGATTTCTGCATGAAATACTCTAGAAGGTGCAGAAAGTTCCAGAAGGTCAGCGAAGGTGACTGGATGGCATAAGAGGTTGAGGTGTTAGGACTGACTCATAGGAGTTTCATCTAAATTACACGTTTCCATGGGTCGTTATGGGTCAGCTTCGCTTCAGAGTATTTCAGTCAACTTTTATCAACACCCACACACACACACACACACACACACACACACACACACACACACACACACACACAACTAACAACTACAGGTATCTGAAGCTATTTTTCTTTATCTCAGTACTTTTTTAGTCATGGTTAAAAAAAAAGGCTGACGATGTGTTCGCTATACCAGGGAAAGTATTACCAATAAACTCTGACAGACATAAAATTCACAAAGTAATTGCTTTTTCGTCACCTCTGTCCAAAGACTAATCAACTATGTGGACTTCTTTTCCTTTCATGTGCCGCTCAAAGGGAATAATTTCTCGAAGAGTTTGGCAGGACATTTTTTTTTACTCATAGATACCCTTAATATTACCGTATGTGGACAAAACATGCTTGAAGAAATCAATAAGCTCTGTGTTTCTGTGGTATTAAGTGTTCACTCAGGGGGAAAAGGCGGGTGGGTTTATTTCTGAGCGTAATAACAGGTCAGTCATGACTAGAGTGACACTGGCCTCCAATTAAAAACTAACATTTCAATAATTGTCATGTCAAGCAACACCCCGAGGTCATGAAAGAAAACAGGCTGTGAAATTAACTCTGTTTTGACTTGTGTCTGTGCAGTGGCACAATTTAGGAAAAACATTTCGAATAGACTTAATGTTTCTGAATAATTGCAGACTACTATTTCCAGTGGCAGGATCTTTGAAGGTTGAGCACAAAGATATCCATTACTGAATCGAATATTGATTCATCGACTATGAGCTTAATGGAACTCGAGGGTAAACGAGCATGTTATAATTAATTCACGGTCCATTTGAGACAGTGCACTGAACCATGCTAATCTGAGTAGAAGATGTGTTCTCAGAAAATGACGGTCATCATTATTGTACCTTTGTGGTATTTCTTCCATTTATTGCTTCACAAGGACCTTTATGTGGGTTTGTAGTTTATGTTGGTGGAAATACATTAATAGACATTAAAAGCCAATCAAAGGTCATCTGCAATGACTGTTTGAAACCATGATAATGCTATATGCTATAGGTAATACACTGTTTGACAAACCCCCCCCC
>NW_015542362.1:1528788-1534632 GCF_001515605.1 Sinocyclocheilus anshuiensis | reverse complement strand
CCCCCCCCATTACAGTCAATGTTAATTCAAATAAGATGGATTTTTCCTGTATCTTTTCTTTGAGTTCCAGGATTTGCATATTGTACCATCAAATGGCTGCTTTTTTTTATCTGCATGCATACTTGAACAGAATTTAATGATCATTTTAAATATTAAACTTTCATTTTAAAATATATAAATCTTTTCAAATCCTCCACATCAAAATGATTGGAAAACAACACAAGAAATAAATGCAAACCTAAAAACATTACGCAATTAAGTTGCTGATTAATGTTTTTGCAGTCTCTATATTGACCAGACGTCCAATTTGGGGTTCTCTGGTCTCCTCATTGTGCATGCTGTGTGTCTTCCATCTGGTCCTCACAGCGCCTGCAATGTGGAGGCCAGGGGACTCAGAGACAACAGATAAACAACCACAAACACTACAACTTTAACAGTGTCCATTATGTTGTACATTGGTCTTAATGTAGCCTGGGGAAGATAATTAGATTTAGTTAAACTCCTGCCCTCATTAATGTGGGGCTCTAAGAATCATTTTTATCTTTTATAAGATTGGTTTCACCTATAGGCAGCTTCAGATGGAAATTGGTTTGCAACTAATTATCAGTGTACAAAGAAAGTGCTGTCTGTTTTTTTTTTCTTCTTCAGTTAAAGTGATGTTTTCAGACACCTGTTTTCTCTTATTTCATTAAAATGGATGAATGGAAGAAATTTTGTGTAATAATAAAACCTTAGTGTTATTTTTTTCTTCTTCAGTTAAAGTGATGTTTTCAGACACCTATTTTCTCTTATTTCATTAAAATGGATGAATGGAAGAAATTTTGTGTAATAATAAAACCTTAGTGTTTCATCAGAGTCCCTTATCTGTTTAATCAAAGTCTGCACTCAATCTCAAAGCAAGAATGCATTTATTCATGATTCTTTTGAACGGTTTTCTAACATTTAAAATAAACTTTTTTTTTTTTAAATAGCTAAAGCTCAAACAACCTTATTACAATGAAGCTGATTCCAAATCACAGTTCACAGTGACTCCAAACCCTTTATTATTTACAATATCATATGTGAATAGATTTTTATGAATTGTACTTGTTATTTAAATAACTTTGAATTGAAAGCAGCATGCTGATATAAACATAAACTTTGACATAAATACATAAACTATATTTAAAATAAAATGTTTAGTGCTATCATTTTGTTGTTAGACGTGTTAAAAGCAGCTTGTTTTATCATAAGCATTCCTGTATTTGTTTTCTTGAGACACTGTTGCATTGTTTTTTTTGTGGGCAGGTTAAGTAGTAGTCTATTAGTTATGTTATCATGGTTGTCACACTATATTAGCTATGTCCTCATATTTGTGGGACACAAAGATGTAAGAGGTCCACACTGTAGTAGCAATCATTTTTCTTCTTGTTCTCTCGGGCAAAGAATTGACTCTGACGTTCAAATTTCAATTGTTTACTGGATGTTTTTGCTCAATAAACAGAAACAAAATAAACACCGTTCAAAAAACTGTGTAGCTCCGTCTTTCTTTCTTATAAAAGGGGCACCAAAAAAGGCGCTTAAAGACAGTCCAATAATAAAACGGAGCAAACCATTACAGAATAAACATGGGGAGTGTTTAATGAATATACATATAAATCCAAAGACATTAAAATTATACCTACTCATGCACCTCTAACTTTAATGTTAAATTTAATTATTCAAATTATGGCTCTTACACACACATTGATAAAGACAATGCTCCTTTTCTCTAAAAAATTACTACTCAATACCTTTTAACCGCCACCATTTCTACTGTAAAAACCTGACTCATCCTCCTGCCTTCTAGATATAATACAAGAAATGTATTAGAAGAACCCCCCTTTCCTCAATGTTGGTTATTTTCGCAGGGCCCTCATCCTCTTTATTGAGGGTCACATTGCTTTTAAAGGTAATAGAGCTCAAGCCTCAGCCTTGATTGGAAGCGAGATGTTCCGGGCGAAATGATTAATTGGGGTAGTTTGTTTGAAGCACCAGTTCAAATATGTCCTTCCTCCAATACATCCCTTTATTTTCTCTCCCTTGAGAGGAAGTGCAAGAGAACCAAAGTCACAAAGGTGTGAGGTGTAACTTTATTTGCTTTCAAATAGTTCTGTGCTCTTCTTTTCTGTGTGTCTATAAGAGTTTGTATATCAACACAGTGAAAATGAACTTAACCTAATGTGTTTCTGTTACACTTTAAAAAACAATGATCAATGGTGAAAAACTGTAATAGGTCTAACGGGACATTTCATGTAATTTTACACTAAAATAATGTTAACATACAGCTTTTAATGTGAAAAAGAACAAGTCATCTTATAATTTAACCTAAATTGATATTCCCAGAATTCTTCACTTGATGTATTTTCAATGAAATAGCTGTGTTGTCTTAGTTTTTTATCATTTATGTACATTAGGGAGTTATGCTGCATCTTATGTTATTAAATCGATGTTTATTGTGTTATTTTATTATGGTTTCAGTACGGCACGGCACGGCTCGGCTCGGTTTGCGTTTCCACTGCAGTTTAGTATCGCTTTAGAATGGGCGGGAATTATTCACGTCGTTATAGTTGCACCGCCTCTACTGCCGTGACTCCAGAAAAACTTTTTCATTCCGCGTCACCCCATCAAGCTCTCGCTGAATCCGCTCCTCTGCTATCAACGAGAGGAACGTCTGTACTTCCTCAAAAGACAACTAAACAGCCATTTTTTGGTTGTTAAAAAAGGTGCGCTCGTTCAAAACAGTTGCGTTCGATCCTTCGCTGGCTGTGCTGATTTAAATCTAGTGGTTCTGTTGTGTTTGTGTCGCAAGTTCAGTGACGCAGGTACTGACGATTCTCTCCGGCCAATCAGTGATCAGCAGAGTTTACATGTCACGTTTTGGTAATGGTACGGTTCGCTTGGAACCTCAACCGAGGTGGTACTAAAAAAAAGGACCAGGTACCAGGTACTGTACCCAGTGGAAAACCCCCCAAAAGTGAACCGTACTGAACCGTGCCGTACCATGCAGTGGAAAAGCGCCATATATGTCATAGTCCTGAGGAATGTCCTGCAATTGAAAACACTGCAAAATAAGATAAATATAATGCATATAAATAATATAAAAGCATCTGCTACATGTAAATGAAAAGTAAGCGCTGATGTGGCCTTGTGGGCTGCAGAGAGATTTACACTGTCAGATAAATGGCTCACAGGTACTCCTGAAGAGAGGGGATGACGGGTGACTGATAATTCTCCTGAGTCTGTGTTTGTTTCACTGCAGACAAATGTCAGCTGGGGTGACTCTGTTCTGACTCTCCCGGACCTGTTATCTAAATTTCGCACCGTCAAGCACCATCTGCTGATTTTCACGCTGGCAGAGATCGGTACCCCCAGATCTGTGCCCTTTTACAGTTTGATTGTTACCCAAACTTTTTGATTGTTATTCCCCACCATTCCCATTAAAACACTTCAGTGATCCTGTTGAGTAGCACTGGAAGCACATTAATGTTGTGTTCTCTGAAGAAAATGTGAGTGGTGCTTGACCTTGCAAAACTCACTGCCACTGTGCTTGGGTGTTGTACTATATGTTGTTGCCAGGAAATATAAGCAATAATTCTTGCTTTAGCAAGCACCACTAATTAATTGGTTCTATAACTTGCTTAATGCATTATGTAGTTCAAGTACATCAACTTTTCAAAACTGTTTTTAAAAACCTCTGGCCTCTGTAGTGCCTCTTTATTGTCTTTTTCATATCGTCAGGGAGACAGGCTTGGTTATTGACTACCCTTCTTCTGAGCCTCTGGAGCCATTCTCACACACACAGACAGACATTGCTGAGAAAGTTAGCCAGGAGCATCTGGAAGTCTGCCACCATAGGCAACCAGTTCCTCAACAAATAATTGATGTATTGGAGCTGAAATACTAGACTGTGCAAAAGCAATTGGTCTATAGTCACTCTATTACAAAATATCCATTTAATAGATTTTTGGACTTGGCCGTGCGTTCAGTCATCAGGACAAGTGCAGGATAAAAACTGTGTGTTTCATGCTATTCAAGTGTGAGGCTTGCAATCGCGTCTCCTGCTGTTGATACTCATGGGTGTCTGGTACAAATGTCTAGTGTTATGCCGATTTATCCAGTGAGGAGCTCAGCATGTTTTGACATTATTGTGAATGCACATTTAGTGCCATGTTCTTGTTCTTTTGTTCCTCAGCAGATGAAGATGTTATTTGCTTTAGTAGAGTTGAGTGTCGATAACTGTATCTTGTATTATGTTTAGGGGTGTATTAAGCTTATTCAACAGTTGTTAACCACCCACACATGATGTGGTTCTGGCATCAATAGATAACTGAGTGGAACTGGTCTGTGCAGAAAATTCTGGGCTTGGTTAATTATTGAAACCAGCTGTCTGAGTAAAGGCCCATTCTTACCAAGGACAATAACTGTTACGATAGCGATAAAAAGATAGTTTTAAAAATCGTTCTGAATATAAAAGAGTACCAGAGTTTACACTATAACTATAATGACAACGATAATGATACAGGGAAACAATTTAATTGGAATCACTTTCACAGAATCCATCCTGCTTCAAAGAGTTCAAGCATTTAAAGTGACAGATAACATAACCAACACAAAATGGTAAAAAAAAAAAAAAAACCTATAGAAAAATTGGTAACGGTTTATTCTATGGACCAATTGACCTATCGGTAAGCCCCTCCCCTCGAACGCAAATGAGCCAATGGCAGTCGAGTATCAGTTGCACGGGGAAGCCCCTCCCCTCGAACGCAGATGAGCCAATGGCAGTTGAGTATCAGTTGCACGGGGAACAGGACTCGGACATCTTTAGGCTTCAGCGCCATAGAGAAACAGATCCGAAGTTTTCTTCGGTTTGATGGTGTTTGTGCTACAAAAATGGAAAAACGATGTGCCAGGGGTCCTTCTAACACTGATTCCAGGTATCCCGAGAGGATGGGCAATTACATTTATTTTATTACATTTCCTAAACCCAAACAAAACAGAGCAAAATGTCCCTAAGCATTCAACCCCAATCCCAATGAAGACAAACATTTTCATTTTCTTGTTGTCATACTCTCATTAAGTTACAATTTTCATCTGCTCAAGCAGAACATTGTCATCTTGTGTTTTAGCAAGGTATCTCTGGCTAAAACTAACGTTAAAGTTAGTGCGTCCATGCTAACGTACAAACCTAAATAGCGAACTGTTCTCACATCATGTACAGTGTAACTCAAAAACACATAAACGAAGGTCTACATTTCAGTGCCTCTCCATATTAAACTGCTTAAATGTACATTAATTGAATCGTATTCTGCGATACATGAACAGTGTTGATCCTGCATGTTGTCATCCGCGATCGTGATGACCGTAATATGAGACTTCTCCCACTTGCATTGTGATCTGTAAACCCTCGCTTTGAGTTACCCACCGTATTTATTTTAAAATCTTTTATATATCCCTCCATGGAATATTTAATCCACACTTGAATGGTGGCCCTTCTGTGTCCAAATTTGTTCAAAAACATCGTGGGACAGTATAATGACATTTTAGTAAAATATATGTTGCTTTTTTTAATACATGGTTAATTTGGAATGTGCAAATGAGCTCATGCTACATTACATTTGTTGAATAGGATGTGAATGCTGCTTCATGTTGACTTTAACCTTTGTCGAACCGAAATCCATTAATCCAGAAAAAATTCCCTTAGGAAACATTCCTGTCAGGCTGAGCTACACAGGGCATGTAAGTCTTAATAAGTGATTATCATCTGCTGTCATGTGTGGGCAACACTGATCAAAGGATGCTGAGCAAGATTAATTATTCACATAT
>NW_015542362.1:1514727-1528637 GCF_001515605.1 Sinocyclocheilus anshuiensis | reverse complement strand
AGTGGGGTGGGGGGGTGGGTACAGATTTATCTCAGAGCCTAAAGAAAATAGATGTTTGTTAACACGCATGTCAGTTCCCAGGGCATTTGGGTGCACTATCCTTTAAGGAAAGAGAGAAGTGGAGCCATATGAAATACAGACTTCATAAGTAGAGAGTTACATCAAGAAAATATGTGAAGGCTATTGCTGAGGTAATTTAATGATATCGCTGGCCAATTAAGAAGTACTTTTATATGTATTCAAATGCAGTCATTGTGTAACTATGCAAAACAACCCATTGACTAAGTTACATGTGAATTACTTGGAAAAATTAGATGAGTGGACGAAGCGGAGTCCAGCCCGGGGTCGTCACGTGGTTGCCGCTTGCCGTTCTCAAGCCCACCCGCCGCCGCTCACTCTAGCCCGCCGACCGTTCCTCACTCTAGCAATGTGTTTTTTTAACCTTAAACCGCATAAACATTTCATTACACCAAATACACAAAATAATTTTATTTTTAGCAACATCATATGACCCCTTTAAAACAAGTGAGTAGAAAGCTGAACCAAATGGTGGTAATGAAGTGGTTAAATTAGTGTGTCGTTCATCCGGAAGAGTGTAATGTCAAGGCCTTCCTGTCAGACTAGAGTCACTAATGACTATGTTTATGAAAATCACTTCAATATTGAATCCTGCTGTAATACAGCAGTTATCTGCATCATTCTCCGTGGAAAAAGAGAGGGGAGAAGAAAGAGGTAGACAGAAAAAGAGAAAGACTGTAATTTTCTCTCTAGTCTTGGTTTGACAGGATCAATTCTTGTTTGTAATAATGGGTTCTGGGCGTGAGGCTGTCTGAAGACTCTCACTCAGGGTGCACACATTCGTATGACTCATAGTTTTACCTCCTGTTTGATACGAGCGGCTCAAAATGCTAGTGTGCATGTGTGTTGGTCCGAGTGTGTGTGGGTTGCTTTATCTGTTGAAACTTTGGCTCAGGGCATTCGAAAAATCTTCCACTTCATGGTGAAGACAGTACATTTCATCCTATATCGTGTCCCTAGAGGTAACACTTTGGATGTGACAACATAACATTCTTTCACTGTCTCTCTCTCGTTTTTTTCTCTCTTCTTTCATGGGGATATATGGATGGATCTCATATTATCTGTCAAGAACATGTCTGGGCCATATTATATATCAAAATCAAAAAAAGTTCACCCCCAAATATTTCATATAGCGATGTGTTTCTTATGGTTTATGTATACTTCCCATTATTGTAATTATGATTTGTTAATATTTATTGATAATGTTTTTTGTAATATATAACAAATATATTTTTTGAATAGTTTTTGAAAGTATTATGCTTTTAAATTTTCTTTAGTTTTTTAAAAATTGTAAATAAAAATAACTACACAGTAAATAAAAGGCAAATTACACATATATAGCTATATTTTTCATATATAAAACATGATATGATAATGAGAAGTAAGTTTTATATATTTAATATGAGTGTCTTTGTAATATTTTAATGTATTTTTTTTATTTGTTATTAATAAATGATAGCAAAAACAATTATTTTTTTCTTTTTCTTTTTTTAATTTCTATTATAGTCAGTGCTGATTCTCATGGGGTATGTAATATTTATAATTTATAAATGTTTCATATTTGTTCATATATAAAACATTATGATAATGAGAAGTAGGCTTTATGTATTGAATATAAATATCTTAAATATCTTGAATATAAATATTAAAATTTCTTTTTACCCCCTTTTTTCATTTTCTTTTCATGACATTCACCCATCTAAATACCTTTTGCCCCAAGCCAAAGAGAATACTCTAGGCACCATAGAGTCCTCTGTAAATGTTTATACAGTAAAGGACTTATTTGAGAGGTAGTGTTATGAGAAAAAAAGGTGACAGAGAGAGAGAGAGAGAGAGAGAGAGAGAGAGAGAGAGAGAGAGTAATGTGTACATAATAGAGCAGGAGCGTGTCGAGCCTGGTCATGGATTAAACTGCGTGGTCAGTGCTGATTCTCCATTGAGAGTTCTTTCTTTGTCTTGGTCTTGGTTTAAGCTTTGTCCAAGGAGCCATCGTGAACGGTGACAGATTTAGTCTATCATACCTGTTCAGCGGGCTGCATCAGAATCTTTACACCAGAGAGTCAGCAAGCTGCAGACAGACTTCATTACCTGCACACAAAGAAATCCTCCACTCTCAATATGCTATTTCTTTCGCACGATTCTCCAAGGTCTGGCCCTGCTCACGTCAGCTCACACTCTTTCCTCCATGTCTTGTCATGCTTTTTTCCCCACACGCTCTCCAAGGACTTCACTTCACACAAGTAAATGCTTATATAAACCCTCAACAGATTATATATACATATAAAAAAAATTTCTGAAAAGCTCAAAATGTCTGCATTTTGTTCAAGTAACACAAATTAAGACTATATGTTATGTCTACTTTTTAGACAAAATATTTATTTATGATCATCCTTTAATAGTTAATTCAGAAATTTGAAGTAAGTTGTGCTAATACATTTTTAAAAACTGCAATACTTAATGCAAAACCAGATGGATTCAAGTTACTTGTAACAATTCAAATGATTATATAGTGTCTGCTAAATGCATAGGTGTAAATATAAATATATGTTGTGTTGAGTTGAGTACTATTTTTTTTTTTAATTATGAAAAATAAATTAATACTTTTATTCAAAAAAGGATGCATTAAACTGATTAGATGTGAAACAAAAGACTTTTAGGGTGACTGTTAGGGTGAATTTATATTTCAAATAAATGCAGTTTTTTATATGTTCTATTTATTCAAGAATGTTTAAAATGTATTGCAGTTTCCACAAAAATATAGTAGCACAACTGTTGTTAACTGTGATAATAATAAATGTTTTTGACATCACATCATCAGAAATAAATTACATTTCAAAATACATTTAAACTGAAAATAGTTATTTCAAATTGCAATAATATTTCGAAATATTGCTGTTTTACTTTATTCTTTGATCAATTAAATGCATCCTTGTTGCGCATAATAGACTAGTATGCTTCACTTCAGTGGAAGACTTATTTCTTCCATTGTGGTATTGTACTCATGGATGGACAGAATATAATCTAATAGACTTTGTGATTTGAATGGCACTAAAGACAAAATAAAAAACATTTAAAAAAAAAAAGAGTGATGTCAGTTGGAACGGACAGTTAAATGGACAAGTTGGACCTGAGAGTGAAAGAAAAGCAGCCAGCACAGCATATATGGGAACTCCTTCAGCATGCCAGGTGGCACCTCATGAATGCCAAGAGTGAGCAAAGCTCTTATCAGACAAAGTGGCTGCTACTTGAAGAATGTAAGCTTTTTGGTCTTGTAAGGTAAGCCATAGATTTGTTTCTCTTATTCTGAGAACATTATGAAAAATATGAATGAGGTAGTTTTTCCAAACTTTGGACTGGTAGTGTGTGTATAACATATTTTTGTATATAGACAGACAGACACTGAGAAAGTGAGGATTTTGCATAACTATGCCGGTCTGTCGATATCTGATCACAGATTCTATTGGCCACCCTTCATGACCACTGCATTGAATCCCTGAGGTCTCTTATTGTTAAACGGGTTTCATTACAGTAGACTAATTTACAGCAATTACATGGCTGATTTTGAATGGAGATTGATTCTATGTGTGTGAGTCTGTGAGAAATCGAGAGAGGGAGAAAGAGAGAGAGGGATTTTAAATGGAGACGGGAATAATGGAGAAAAGATTGTAATTGTCGCATCTGCCTGTCTTAACACACCTCAATTACAAAACGTGACACACCTCTCTCCTCTGAGACCGTGTGTGTGTGTGTGTGTGTGTGTGTGTGTGTGTGTGTTTACACGTCAGTCTCAGTGAAGGCTCCATCACTTTCAGTGTATTGATTACACATCTGTAACTCTTTACACGTTGAAGAGCTATGATTCTCTCAAAACACATGGGAAACAAAGCTTTAGGGTCAAAACCCAGATTATCATTCTTCTTTTTTAATTAAAAATTGTCAGAGTTTTTCCCATGTCTCAGCAGTTCTTTTAAAGCAGATCGGTGAGTCACTACACTGATTTCATAAGTACAAAATAATAATGCAGGAACATTTTGACATTTTATAAATGAAAATAAAAAATACATAAAAATGAAATGAAATCAGTAATGTTGAATATTTTTACAATTATTGTTACAATTACATGATCTTTCAGAAATGAATCTAATATGCTGATTTAGTGATCAAGAAATGTTTCTTATTTTTTATCACTGTTAAAAACAGTTGTACTGCCTACACTCTAAAAAATGCTGGATTGTTTCAACCCAACTTTGGGTCAAATATGGACTAACCCAACTGTTGGGTTAAATTTTTACATTACATTTTTAACCCAAAAGTTGGGTTAGTCCAAATTTGGCCTAAAGTTGGGTTGAAATAACCCAGCATTTTTTAGTGTAATATTATTGTGGAAACTGTGATGAAATCATATATATATGTATATATATATATATACTCACACACACACACACACACAGCACTTATTTTAAATAGTGATCTTATGCAACATTATAAATGTCTTTAATGTCACCTCTGATCATTTTAATGCATCCTTGCTGAATGAAAGTATTAATTTCTTTAATTCAGTTTTTTTTTCTGATGGATCCAAAAATTTGAGCAGTGGTGCATACTAATTTCATTTTTTTGAATTTTTTTAGCCTTTATTTATAAGATAGAGGGTAGACACATGTCCAAATGCAAAATGGTTAATCCAACCCTGCCATTGTCAATTTATGTTGATGTGAAGCGTTTCATGAAGTCTATTGCATGTATGAACATTTCCAAATTGTTGTATTAGTTTTTTTTTTTGTTTGCAGCTTGCCGTTTAAAATGCTTGTTTGAGCATAAAGACTGACTCTAAAAGTGCTAAAACTACAAATGCAGTGTCATCATATGTTGTTGAATACCTCTGTTACTGAGAACAGATTACATTTTATACCCCATTTACACAACACTGTTCACATGTGATTGAATCATCCAAGACTAATGGTAGATGTAAACGGGTATCTGTAGCTTTCTTTACCACAACTAACTCTGTTTCTACTTACGCTGCTTTTCACCCCACTACAGAGGACAGCAGAAGTATTTAAAGATGGGCTGCATACAGTACCCTCAGAGGGAGAGGGAGGGAGCTGTCAAGGATCCCGGGCATATTGAGGGCTCTGGGGTGCCCTATGCCTGAGGACGGCTGGTGCCAGTATTCACTTTTCCTGGCATTCGTACGCAAACCACCAGTCTGAATAATTCATTGCAGGGACTCAGGGAGTGAACTGTTCTCTCTAGCACACAACAGCATTGTGTAACTGGAGCTCAGTAAGTGTACGCACCCGTTGGGGCCCTCTGTCATTACATGACCCTGACAACCGGAAGTCAACGCTGACTGCAGTGAGAGCCGACAGATGTTCGCACTGCATTTGCTTGACAGAGCGAGTGCAGGTCAGTGTATTAGGCCTAACAGAGAAATAGATAGACATACGGTACTATTTCTCATGAAAAATCAAGTGAGCTGTGTACCCAGAAAGCGTTATAAAAGTGCAGTCACATTAGTGAAATTTTGTTGACATTTTGCGGGCAGAAAAGGTCCATTGTCTGTTGTCAAATGTGTAGCGATGTGTGAAGCACAGCTCACACAGAAGTCACTTTTATACCAAGCAGCTGTCTGTTGGCTAAATTGAACCCAATTGGAAATCTGCTTGGGGAAATCTTTTGCCCTCACGCAAATTCCTGATTGCTTGGATTGTTATTGAAATGACAGGATTTTTTCAGCGATATTTCACCCGAACAACAGTAAATGTGACTGCAAGGTGATGAAGTTTTCTAAGATAACATCTTTTGGCCAAACTAAAGCAGCAGTGCAGGTAGTCTTCATGGATAAGGCAATCCCAGAATGCATTGCATTTAGAGTTCAGTGGGGAAAAAACAATTTTCACTCAGAAATTGCTAGTAAATTTCACAAATTATTACAAAGAAACTGTTTTCTTGTTAAATGTACTTCAGTAATCATTTTTAAAGTGTAAATATATGGCATTGATCACTAAAGATTTAATCTATTTAAAGGGATAGTTCACCCAAAAATGAATATTCTGTCATTATACTTACCCTCATGTCGTGCCAAACTCATAACCATAACTCATAACCAAAGATGAACCATCGTTCATCTTTGGAACACAAATTAAGATATTTTTGATAAAATCCGAGAGCTTTCTGACCCTGCATAGACAGCAACTTAACCAGCACATTCAAGGCCACATTCAAATCACATCACAGAAAGGTAGTAAGGACATCGTTAAAAAACTCCATGTGACATCAGTGGTTCAAGCGTAAATTTATGAAGCTACGAGAATCATTTTTGTGCGCAAAGAAAACAAAAATAATTTTTTTTTTAACATTTTTTCCTCTTGGATTTCATCAAAATCAAAATGGCAGATAAGTCTAGAGAAATGCAGATTTGTAATATAGTAACTACATTTACATTCATTTATTCACTAAAGCCCATTTTGCTTGCATTTGGTTAGCAAAAGTCTTAATTTTGGACCTTGTGAATATAAATTAAAGGATGAGATGTCATGAGAGGGAATCACTTCTTGCTACCTTTGACTTCATTAGTCTTCACATACAGTTATTATCATAATAATGCCAAAGGCAAAGTATGGTGGTCATGAGACCAAGTAAACCAAATGATAGTATAACAACATTTTTATAGTCAGTAGTCTAGCAAACTACAAAACAAAATTACAGTGAGGTTACAGCAACAACCCGCCTCCAGTTATTTACCTCAATTCCATATGCAGATGCACAAGCAAATAAACAGTCTAAATACATGTTTGTTTTTACTGATGATGATAAGAGGTTTGTTATTATTAGCCTAATTAGCAGTCCAAGAAGAATACAGCTCCAGAATTATGTCATAAGACTCAACATTAGAGGTAATATGTGTAATTTTAAAGTTTAAATATTTCTCTTTTCACAGTTTAATATTCATAGCCAAGTACGCCATTTGTAATTACTGTGGTTCTGTGGTGCTTTCAAACCATTGCTCTGTTTATCCAAACACCCAGCCAGCAGTGGTGGAAAGAGTACTGAAAAAATATACTCAAGTAAAAGTACCATTACCTTCCAAAAAATGTAGTGTGAGTAGAGTAAAAGTACTTGTCCAAAAAACTACTCGAGTAAGAGTAAAAGAGTAGCCTATTTAAAAGTACTCATGAGTATTGAGTAGTGAGTACTGAGCTGTGGATTCTACCCCCTCATAATAAATGCTGTACACCGCAATTGATACATTTTAAAAATGTTGTACATTCTGTAATTCACATTATCTTATTTGTCATAAAGAATGAAGAGTTTTGAAAATACATCAAAACATCACGGAAACAGTATTCAGTTGAAGAAGAGATGAAAGTTATTCTCAGTACAATCATCCCCATTTAAATCATAAAGTTTGAAAAAATTGATTTAAAATCATGTGTAAGGCCACAGAGACAGCATGCTGTTGTTGCACATAAAATATTAATGTTTAGAACAGTGCAAATACAAACACCATTAGAAACTCATAGTTCAGCATCACACACCATGATTTGGGTTCAAATGAGAGCCCATTTCTCTCCAAAACGCTGCCAGTTTTAGCGTTTTGCAATAAAGAAATAAAGTATATTAACGCCACGGGTCATCAATAAGGTGCAGATTTGGTCCTCGATTTGTGTTTCCAACACACTTTTTCACAGCGCGAATCACGCACTCAAACTCAGTAAAAGTCAACAAGTTCAACAAGCAACAACGACTTATCCAAGTTACTGTTGCAGAACGCACGCGAGAGAGAGATGAGGCAGCACAGATCTCGCGTCTCATAAGTGAGTGGGAATTTACCGAACGTGGCACTTGCGGGAGTTAACACTGTACGCTGGCACAGATGCAGTATATTAACGCCACGGGTCATCAATAAGGTGCAGATTTGGTCCTCGATTTGTGTTTCCAACACACTTTTTCACAGAGCGAATCACGCACTCAAACTCAGTGCGACTGAATTGATGCTTGAAGAATGCACTTCCAGCAGCCATGATAAACAGTTGGCGGTTAAAGTTTTCTATGCACAAGTTGATTTGACAAAAGTCACGAGACCTATTACTCTCTATCCAATCACGTTGATGGATAAAAATAAAATTAACATAAGCATGTAACAACCACAAACGGAGGAAAATAGCGAAGTAAAAGTACCGATACATCACTTAAAATGTACTCAAGTAAAAGAAAAAGTACACAATTTTTAAACTACTCAAAAAAGTACAATTACTGATAAAGACTACTTAATTACTGTAACGTGAGTATTTGTAATTCGTTACTTCACACCCCTGCCAACCAGCCTAGCTTAGCAACATTAGCTCAACCAATAGCGTGACTTTAGGGCGGGACTCTCTCTTTCTCAACCAATGGAAGGTTAGAGGAGTGTTCAGATAACTTGTTTGAAAATATTTTGACAATTTTGTGATGCTAGTAGTGCAGAAATACACTGAAAATTTAAAAACCTCAGAAATGCTATACAACTTTCTCATCATCCCTCTAAACACCGACAATAGAGAATCAGGGGTATTGCGTGATTTAGTCTGCACAGACCTGTCTCTAACCAGCTGTGACGGGAAAAAAAATCTGTAAATTATTTATATCTTCCGAGGTGTCATGGTTAAAATGAGGTTAAAATGACGTCAATTATACATTGGCATGAACCCGCTGATACTTTCATATTTAAGTGGTGGAGTACGTTCTTAACCAAGGTGGGTTTTTTTATTTATTTTTTTGTCTGTAGCTTACTGGCTGAAAGGATGTGATAACACGGATCGATATCGGGTCCTATCTCACACAGCTGGGCCCCCGGCTGCTGATTTTTTTTTTACCGTGCACTCTGTGATTGCTGAAGCCTTGCTGCCTACTTTATTTCTTTTTCTTTTTCATTTGTGTTTGCAATTGTGTGATAGAGTGTGATATTTGTAAATATGACTGACTCTGGTGGTGTATATGCTTTGGTATCGAGCGGCGGTGTGGGTTTAGTTAATGTGAATGTGTGTGTGTCTGTGTAGGCTTTTGTACGTTCTGGAGGAAAATAGTATTGAGCTAGAGTTGAGTCTCAGACACCTGGTAATTACAACAGCGTGCTGTGACTACTGAAATACTGTAGCTGTGAAGGACATGAAACCACACACACATGAACAAACACACTAATGCAAAAGGACACATGTTCTTAAAGGCATACCAACATGTGCATGCATCTCAAAAAGATGTTTTTCTGGCATTCCATCAATTTTGTTGGTTTTATAGTGTGCTATTTTATGTCACATATTAAATATAATCCTCAGAAGCTTTTTTTATTTTAAAGTTTTTCTGAGTCAATATTTTATCATTTTTAAGCCATTTTTCTTAAAGGTATCCTTGGTGGTGCCCACACTGTAAGGAAAACTGGAGCCATACACACTCACACTCATGATCTGAGGCTGATTGCAAAGTTTAGGACTGCAGTTGATGGATGAGAAGTGGTGCTCTGCACCTTGAGAGATTGAGGAAGAGGAGAACAAAAGAAAGGATCGTTAACTGAGATATTTGTCTGACTCAAGAGATTGTTCTTAATAGACAGAGTCATGGAAGAAGTGAAGAGGAGGAGAGCAGAGAGTGTTTGATTACCCATGAAAGAAAGTTGTAAGAGAAAAGTGTTTCATATTAGATGACAGTGAGAATGGATGACTAAAAATGTTGTTGGTGGTGATAGTACTAATGACAGAGATGATAATAACTACTGTAGATTTGTGAATGAAAATGTTTGCAAAGCTTGCCGCCCTGATGCTAAGATATTGTAGGTAATTCCCAGTGTTTTGCTATGTGGTTGCTAGGTGCTTCCTTGATAGCTGAAGTCAGAAGAGTTCATCCTTGAGTCCTTGTAATATTCTGATCCCCAGATACTGAATTTTCGTCTGGTTTTATCATGTGCCAGATGAAAATTTTAAGTCTGATTTTCATTGAGAAGTAATAGCGCATATCTCCTTTACAAGCTGCATTATTTGAGGTAGGTGTTGTATTTTTTATATAATGATATATCACAATATGCAAATGTTTATAAAAAAAATTTATAAAAACTTTTTTTTTTAAACTGCAGAAAATTTGTCTTTATTTTAAATAGCAGTACTAATAGACCTTTCACAGATTTAATTAATTTTGAATATATTTATATATATATAATATATTTTTGAACAGCACATGATTTTCATTGAGAAGTAATAGCGCATATCTCCTTTACAAGCTGCATTATTTGAGGTAGGTGTTGTATTTTTTATATAATGATATATCACAATATGCAAATGTTTATAAAAAAAATTTATAAAAACTTTTTTTTTTAAACTGCAGAAAATTTGTCTTTATTTTAAATAGCAGTACTAATAGACCTTTCACAGATTTAATTAATTTTGATTTTAATATATTTTTGAACAGCACATTGCAGTGAAAAAACTATAAATAAATTAATGTGCATATAAGTATTTATTAAAGATACTTTTTAATCTATTTTTGTATTTTTAAAAATACTGTTTTAAACTAGTATATTGCCTGCTCCTAATGTGAGGTGTCATTCATGTCGAAGGCACAAAAGGTGCAGGATGAGTTATATGGCAAATTTAATACTTAAACTCTTAAAAATAAAGAATAAAGGTTTGTTATTGGAATCTATGGTTCCATGAAGGACCTTTAACATCCATGGAACTTTTCCATTGCACGAGGTTCTTTACATTTTTTTTTTTATTTTTCTCATACTAAGAAAAAGTCATCTTTTAAGAACTGTTCACTGAAAGTTTTTTTGGGGAACCAAAAACGGTTCTTCTATGGCATCGCTGTGAAAATCCCCTTTTAGAACCTTCTTTTAAAAGAGTGTATGTTGAGGAGTTTCTTCAAGTCTCTAACACTAGTGACAGTAATAGACTAAACCATGACTATTTCAACAAGTGACTGTTTAAAGGTAATTTTTTTTCTTTCACTTGTGTGCATTTCTATTCTTGTGGAATTGGGATTTTTACTTTTTGACCATGTTCATGTGTTTGCTCTTGCTGGTACCCCAAGGGGGAAAAAACGCCGTTTCATTATGTAGCGCACCACTCTAAATTTGATACCGACAGATCAGAAATCTTTCAGACCTGAATGAAGAAATGGAAATTTCTGTGAAAGAAAGGGTGATGGACATGAGGAA
Source organism: Sinocyclocheilus anshuiensis (assembly GCF_001515605.1). Classification (NCBI taxonomy): domain Eukaryota; kingdom Metazoa; phylum Chordata; class Actinopteri; order Cypriniformes; family Cyprinidae; genus Sinocyclocheilus; species Sinocyclocheilus anshuiensis. The sequence goes on along the minus strand of NW_015542362.1, from coordinate 1,517,371 downwards.
TTCAGCACCTCTCTGTACATGTCTCTCTGGGGGCTCTCCTTCCCAGCAATCCTCTGGAAATTACACCTGTCAGCCTAGAGATACCACAAGCCCAACCTGACTCACAAGTGAAATATAATATTTAGACTGGATGGATGGATGACAGGAAGGTTAAAGATTAAGAGAGTGCAGGATGGAAAGATGTCCAGGAGGATAAAAGGAAGTGTTTGGTGACAAAGGAAGAGATAAATAGATGTGTGAGAGAGAAACAAGACAAAGGTTTTGTAGACAGACATAGTGGGGAAAAGTAATGGAACAACAAATCAAATCACTTAGAACAACAAACCACTTAGAAGGAAAGAGTCTCTCCTCTCTGCATTAACACTCCAGAGGGGCCAGGAAATGGATGTGTCCAACAAAGACAACAGAAAAGTGAAGACATTAGTGAAGGAGGTAGTTTGGATACACTTTTCTGTTGGAGCAAATTAGGCTCTTAGAGTTTTGGCTCTAACATATGAACTAATTCAGGAGTTTTCAAAATTGGGTCTGGGGGCGCACACAATGTATGTATTTGTGTATGTATGTATTTAAAGTAAAGTTAACATTTACTGAATTGACACATTTCTTTTTTGTTCCGCTTTCTAAGACTTTTTGTTCCGCTTTCTAGACTATTTCTAAGATTGGATTTTGCCTGAGACTGAGAGAGTGTTACCATCTTTGTGTGCTATTTCTGACTGTCTGATGGAAATAGCTCACAAAAGTGGTAAGCACTCTATCTGGCAAAAGCTGATGTGTTTACAAGATATGGGGGTCATTACAACTATTTTAGACAAACCCATTCTTAATCGGAATGAAAAAAAAATTGACTGGTTGGTCACTTTACATGTCTAAGGAGTCTGTCTCAACAGTCAAACAAATCTGAAAGTGGACTAGACTTTATGTACATGATTCATGTACATGAAAGTAGTTTACACTAAAACATCAAACAAGAACTAAGAATCCTGTTTTCTGTTATAAGAACAAAGAGAGCCAAGGGTTTTCTATCGAAACAGCATTTAAAACATGAGAGAAAGATAAAATACTAGAGAAGTAATTGAAAATCAGACAGAGTATGTCAGAAGACTGAAATCGTTCATTAGTTACTTCAGTAGGTGTTCAGTAGAAGGGTTCATTTGGACCAATTGTGCTAATTAAGAAAGCTCTTGTTAGTCTTCACAGACAGCTACACTTCTGCAGGCTATACACGCTGACCTGAACACTGCGCTGGTAATGACGCATGAACATACTGTACACACACATATTTGTATGTTGACATGTGCACACAAACGCGTTCATTCATAGATAATCACATTCTTGTATACCAAGATTACTTCCACGGTCAATCTACACACCCAGTTTACACAGCACTTTATCATTCATGCAAAATCACAAAGGCAGTCAGGGTACAAAGAAATAGAAATTTGAATAATTTAATGGTTTTTGCACCTGTGACATAAATATATATTTATTTGTAAGAGATATTTGAAAAGACAATGTTAAATAATTAACAGCCATAATTGTTTTTTTTCCATATTTTATTCAGATTTAAAAAAAACAAAAAAAACAGTATTTCTTTCTTTAAAAAAACTGTTTTGGTTCCCGTTGATTTGCTTGGTTATCAACATTCCTTAAAATATCCTTTTCAGCAGAAAAAATAAATGCATACAGGTTTGGAACAACATGAGGGCTGACACGGGTGATAGACATGCTAATGCAATCACAGAAAGATATAAAGAGATCAAGTGAAAAAGTAAAGCAGGATGTTAATCAATTTCAAAACACCATATGGATACCCATACAACAACATACAGCACTTTATGAAACCACAAGTCTGAATGGAAGTATGTGTGCATTTGAAGATCCTAGTAAAGTAAAGAAAGGGTCAGGCAGGTGGATACAGCTAAGCACTGGTCTCTAGTCTGTGCACGTAATTATTTACATAATCACTGATGGGTCAGACAAAACACATCTGTCTGTCTCTCTCTCTCTCTCTCTCTCTCTGTGTGTGTGTGTGTGTGTGTGTGTGTGTGTGCATGCTAGAGAGAGAGAGAACGAGAGGGCAATGCATGCAAAGTCACATCTGTGATTCACATCAGGCTACACTCACTCACAATCACAGTCTCGCAGTAGATTAACAGAGGACTCCTCTTGAAACACACACACTTAACGGAGGGCTCAGCTTGAGATAAGAACACCACAGGTCACTGCGTTCTTTTCTCCACCAGTGCTCAACTGAACCCAGAAACCCCAGCGAACAGAACACACGCATGGTGATGGGGGATCTGGACCTGGGTCACACACACAGTCACAAAACAGCTGCTTTTAGACTCTGCTGCAGCATGACACTTTACTGCAGACCAGGGGTTCCAAAACTTTTTTTGTCAGCCGAACCCTATAGATGTAAAATGTTTACCTTCTGAGATTTGGAGTTAATATTTAACAACACATGCATATAGTCATGGTTTTCTGATGTTGGTTCATGGCCTAATGATATGCAGGTAAACAGATAAAATATATCATATTGTTTCAGTATATGTTTTATTTTGATTGCATATATATATATATATATATATATATATACTGTATATATATATATATGTGTGTGTGTGTGTGTGTGTGTGTGTGT
>NW_015542362.1:1507433-1510409 GCF_001515605.1 Sinocyclocheilus anshuiensis | reverse complement strand
CTCTCTCTCTCTCTCTGTGTGTGTGTGTGTGTGTGTGTGTGTGTGTGCATGCTAGAGAGAGAGAGAACGAGAGGGCAATGCATGCAAAGTCACATCTGTGATTCACATCAGGCTACACTCACTCACAATCACAGTCTCGCAGTAGATTAACAGAGGACTCCTCTTGAAACACACACACTTAACGGAGGGCTCAGCTTGAGATAAGAACACCACAGGTCACTGCGTTCTTTTCTCCACCAGTGCTCAACTGAACCCAGAAACCCCAGCGAACAGAACACACGCATGGTGATGGGGGATCTGGACCTGGGTCACACACACAGTCACAAAACAGCTGCTTTTAGACTCTGCTGCAGCATGACACTTTACTGCAGACCAGGGGTTCCAAAACTTTTTTTGTCAGCCGAACCCTATAGATGTAAAATGTTTACCTTCTGAGATTTGGAGTTAATATTTAACAACACATGCATATAGTCATGGTTTTCTGATGTTGGTTCATGGCCTAATGATATGCAGGTAAACAGATAAAATATATCATATTGTTTCAGTATATGTTTTATTTTGATTGCATATATATATATATATATATATATATATACTGTATATATATATATATGTGTGTGTGTGTGTGTGTGTGTGTGTGTTTAGCAGTAATATGTATATAGGCTACACATGGGCGACATTTGACTCTTGAGTCATGGGGGGCATGTATGCATCAAAATAATGCCCTACCACGCATCAAAGCAGTCAATACAGCGCAAGAATAACTTAAAAAGGTTGCCTGCGTTTAAGTGGCCTTTCATTTTTAACCAAAAATGTGCATGCTTTTCTGATGTTCATTTAAGCTTTCCGTGTCTTTTTTCCCGTGTTGCTTGAAATGTGTCCGTTTTGAATCGTTGTTACTAAATGTGAGAAACGTGAGGGAAAAAAACGATCAGTTGTGGGACTATTCTGTCATAAATTGCATACCATTCATTTCTGAACTTTCGACTGTCCGTTACTGGAAATGAAATTACTGGTTGATATGTCCCGATCTCAATAAAGTTCACGCACGCTTTTAGTCCGTGAACTAGACATCGCATAGGACGCACGCTGTCTAAGTTTGGCCAGGACCAAATCACTGAGGCATTTTTGTCCCGTCCATTGCTTTGGTTATCACTGTGTCAATCACTGATATTTCAAGAATGAATCCATCATAAATATGCGGATGTCATTCCTGAAACGTTGCAGCATGTATGTGTACGAACAACTAAAGTTTCATACAAATTCTGAATGGATTATTGCCTAGAAAGCACGCAAAGCGCGCTCCCATTATTATCACTAAAACCATCGCTCATCTTAGTTCATTGCGGTAAAAATTTTACTTTATCCCTTTATAGGGCACTCATTGAAATACTTGGAAATTCAAAATTTCAACCCTGCAGTGTTATTGGAGGCTATTACAAGACTTTTGAACTTTTGCGACTTTAAAAAAAAATAATTTTTAATGTTGCAAATCAAGGTCAATGAAGTTACCATATATGGTTCCTTGCCAGTCTATGGTCATTCCCCCCCACCCCCCCCACCCCCCAAAAAGTGTATATATTTAAAATATAAGACACATATATAAAACATAAATAAACACATAAAATATACATAAACTTCATAGAATATTTATTTAGGAACATTTTTTTCTTTTTCACGTGTCACAATTCGAGTCCAGTCACTTAAGCAACTGCTTCATGGTACTCAATAAAGCAGTTGCGTTCATCATTGAGGCAAGGAGGACCTTCCAGACTCTGTAGACCATGTTTGACCTTAGTATTTTCCGCTTCCTGCTGCAGTACTTGCAGGTCTAGCTGTTGGTGTAGACAGCTGCAAAAGAAAAGTACGTTTTTGAGTCAATATCAAGCACACTTTGAATTACTTGTGAATAAAAAAACAGTAACAGTAAAGTGCAGATCTGAAAACATAGAATATTGACATATAAACTGTAAATATATAATAAGAATTGAAAAATAGCACTAAGTACTGGTGGTACCACTTATTTTAGCGGTAATAATGCTCACAGTAAAAATAAACACCAGTATATTAATATAAACTGGGTTAGTAGTAAAAATTATAATAATAACAATAAACTGTTATAAGTTAAACATATTTCACTATTTATGGCTTGATCATTTCAATAAATGGCTTAAGTTTTTCACTGGATCACTGTATAATGTTATATCAACCTGTGAAAACATTCAATGCACTATTAAATACTATTGTCCTACGTTATAATGCATTATTTGTAAAAAATGACCTAAGCATGGCTCACTAGACGCATCGGGCGTATGTCTAAAAATGGTCACTCTGTCGCTTGCGCTAGTTTTACCTGAACGGGGCGTATGATCAAATATGATCACACCATCTTTCATGTCCAACGTTCACTAATTTCTAGAAATCCTACGCAAACAACAGCTATCTCAACATTTAACACAACTATTCAACCATATAATCATTAACTTACCATTGTTTGTTTTGATGCTATTTCCGTATTTGTGGGAGTAGGTACACTGTAAAAAAAAACTGTGACATTTACGGTAAAAAAAAAATTTTACCGGCAGCTGTGGTTGCCAGAACTTCACCGTAAAAAATATGGTAGCAACATTTTAGGTTTTACAGATTTAACTTAAATTCACAGTAAAATACCGCATTTCATTAACGGATGTAATGTTAATAAACCAAAATATTAAAGTGTTAATATCTGTTTTGAACCATTGAAATGCACTGATAACCACCAAAAACGGGTGGTGATGAGAAAGTCACATGATGAACCAAAGCTCATCACAAACAGCTTTTCTACGAGCTGAGGAGGGCACACAGTGTCATTCACACAAACACTAAAGCCCATCATGGTGACACACATGAAACTGAAATAATGCAATAAACATTAATTTAACAACATTAGATGTAAGATTAAACCCTAATGTACACAACTGATAAGAAAAAACTAAG
>NW_015542362.1:1503496-1504780 GCF_001515605.1 Sinocyclocheilus anshuiensis | reverse complement strand
TTCCCAGTCTATGGTCATTCCCCCCCACCCCCCCCACCCCCCAAAAAGTGTATATATTTAAAATATAAGACACATATATAAAACATAAATAAACACATAAAATATACATAAACTTCATAGAATATTTATTTAGGAACATTTTTTTCTTTTTCACGTGTCACAATTCGAGTCCAGTCACTTAAGCAACTGCTTCATGGTACTCAATAAAGCAGTTGCGTTCATCATTGAGGCAAGGAGGACCTTCCAGACTCTGTAGACCATGTTTGACCTTAGTATTTTCCGCTTCCTGCTGCAGTACTTGCAGGTCTAGCTGTTTTTGAGTCAATATCAAGCCCACTTTTAATTATTTGTGAATAAAAAAACAGTAACAGTAAAGTGCAGATCTGAAAACAAAGAATATTGACATATAAAATGTAAATATATAATAAGAATTGAAAAATAGCACTAAGTACTGGTGGTACCACTTATTTTAGCGGTAATAATGCTCACAGTAAAAATAAACACCAGTATATTAATATAAACTGGGTTAGTAGTAAAAATTATAATAATAACAATAAACTGTTATAAGTTAAACATATTTCACTATTTATGGCTTGATCATTTCAATAAATGGCTTAAGTTTTTCACTGGATCACTGTATAATGTTATATCAACCTGTGAAAACATTCAATGCACTATTAAATACTATTGTCCTACGTTATAATGCATTATTTGTAAAAAATGACCTAAGCATGGCTCACTAGACGCATCGGGCGTATGTCTAAAAATGGTCACTCTGTCGCTTGCGCTAGTTTTACCTGAACGGGGCGTATGATCAAATATGATCACACCATCTTTCATGTCCAACGTTCACTAATTTCTAGAAATCCTACGCAAACAACAGCTATCTCAACATTTAACACAACTATTCAACCATATAATCATTAACTTACCATTGTTTGTTTTGATGCTATTTCCGTATTTGTGGGAGTAGGTACACTGTAAAAAAAAACTGTGACATTTACGGTAAAAAAAAAATTTTACCGGCAGCTGTGGTTGCCAGAACTTCACCGTAAAAAATATGGTAGCAACATTTTAGGTTTTACAGATTTAACTTAAATTCACAGTAAAATACCGCATTTCATTAACGGATGTAATGTTAATAAACCAAAATATTACAGTGTTAATATCTGTTTTGAACCATTGAAATGCACTGATAACCACCAAAAACGGGTGGTGATGAGAAAGTCACATGATGAACCAAAGCTCATCACAAACAGCTTTTCTACGAGCTGAGGAGGGCAA
>NW_015542362.1:1491714-1498741 GCF_001515605.1 Sinocyclocheilus anshuiensis | reverse complement strand
TACCGGCAGCTGTGGTTGCCAGAACTTCACCGTAAAAAATATGGTAGCAACATTTTAGGTTTTACAGATTTAACTTAAATTCACAGTAAAATACCGCATTTCATTAACGGATGTAATGTTAATAAACCAACATATTGAAGTGTTAATATCTGTTTTGAACCATTGAAATGCACTGATAACCACCAAAAACGGGTGGTGATGAGAAAGTCACATGATGAACCAAAGCTCATCACAAACAGCTTTTCTACGAGCAGAGGAGGATAGTTGTTATATATAGAAGGTTTCACACAGTGTCATTCACACAAACACTAAACCCCATCATGGTGACACACATGAAACTGAAATAATGCAATAAACATTCATTTAACTAAATTAGATGTAAGATTAAACCCTAATGTACACATCTAATAAGAAAAAACGACGAAGAAACATGCTATTTCAACAAAATATGAAATGTCATGCAGGGAATTCTGGGAGTGTCAATTTACGTTTTTTCACTGTAAATTATACAATGACGTTTTCTTTTTCACTTCCAAAAACCGTATTTTTAACAGTATTTTACTGTAAAATTACATTAAATGTAATTACATTTATTCACCATATATAGTATGGAAACTTCCTGTTAACCAGTTAACAGGTTTTTACTTTTACTGTTAAAATCACAATAATTTTTTACAGTGTAGGAGCGTAAATCCGTACTTTACAAGACCCGGAAGGACGCTGGAGTTTGAAATGCCACGGGCAACTCCTGATTGGTCAGATGCCATGGTGTCACTATCTGTGACGTAAACTGATATCTGTTGATTGGCTGGGAGAAATCCATGTGCTTAAACGAGCTCACGGAGAGGCATTTAAACGCTATTGTGAATGATCGATTAAGTTACCAAATATGGTTCTTCGCCCGATAAAGGGTTATTAGTAGTGGTAGTAGTTTTAACATAAATAATAAAAATGAAGACAAATATATTACTGTTGTAAATTAGAGTACTGTATTATAAAAGTCATTTATTTTACACTACAGGCTAAAATATTTATGTCTTAAATTCTTCACTTTCAATTATTCTAACCCTCAAGATTTTTAACATTTCAAATCAAGCTTTAATTTTCTAAGACTACACTTATTTTAATTAAATCAGAGCCTTTGATTTGATAATTGCACTGAGCTACAGTATATTGTGGTTTCTATTTTATTTTTTGATTAATTGTGCAGTCCCATTTATTTATTTAAATTTTACCTTTGATTTAATTATTAGCTTTTCATCAACTCATGAACCCCTGCGGTTTCTTCACAAAGTCCCCATTTGGGAAACCCTGCTGTAGACCTACATGACTGATGCTGCTGTCACACGCGTTAAGGATTTAACAAGATTTCATGAGTTCACATCCATCTAATCCTTAAAAAGTCATAGAAGTAAAGAGATTTAGCTTGTTTTGTGTAAAAGAGGGGCACGAGCATTAAGCCCCCACCTGAACTAATTAATGGATTAATGTTAGTAAATATAAAATAGAGATATTATAATAACAGATGGGGCTGAGGTGGTGCAGGGACGCTTGAAGAATTGTGATAGAACACGTACTGTTAAACTTAATGAATACTAAAGGTTTACTTAAAGGTGACATATGAAAATCTGACTTTTCCAGGTTTTAAGTGCTATAATCAGGTCCCCGGTGCATCTACCAACCAAGGAAACGTGAAAAAGATGAACCCAGTAACTTTGTTTTGGTAAGCCTTTTTCTGCAAGCGTCTGAAAAAACGAGCGCGTCTGATTTCGCTCCCCTAGTGACGTGGCAAAGGGATCTTATTATAATATTACCGCCCCTTAATCTGCACGTTTCCGCCCACAGCGCCGTCATTTTGATTTTGCAAGCAACAACGGTGTACCAGCTCTAATGCCATGGCGAAAATTTGAGCAAAACATGCTATCTGTTCTGCCTTTGGCTGCACAGACGAGCACAGAACACTATTTAGAGTCCCAGCCTCAGAGGAGACAAGAGAGCAGTGCATTTATTGATTTATTTACTGTATATTGCTGCTGCCACGACGCGCGGTGACGCGCTGCCAAGATGGCGACGGCCGGCTCCGCCCACTTTGAGCTTCAAAAACGCTCTTCAGAAAACTACGGGTGACGTCACGGACACTACATCCATGTTTTTATACAGTCTATGTTTAAAACGCATGATTTCAGCACGATAAACATGATAATCAGAACCAAAACAGATGTTTTTAGCAGGCCCGAGCTGTAATGGCGCAACTCTATTCTGGAAAAGGGGGCAGGGAGCAGCAGCTCATTTGCATTTAAAGAGACGGGCACAAAAAACAGTGTGTTTCTGCTTCCACTCAAAATAGGCATTTTCAAAATGATATAATAAATTATCTGTGGGGTATTTTGAGCTGAAACTTCACAGACACATTCTGGGGACACCAGAGACTTATATTACATATTGTAAAAAGGGGCATAATATGTCTCCTTTAACTGAAATGTATTTCAGATGCACTCCTGCAGCTCAAGCAGTAGAGTAGGGGAACACGTTGTTTTTAAGTCATTCTTGCATAGCTTCGGATTTGTGCTCGGGGTCATTGTCTTGCTGGAAAACATGTTCTTCTAAATTGGTGTCTTAGACTCGGGAGGTTTTCCTCCAGGATTTCCCTGTTGATTTCACAAGGCTTCCAGGTCTGCTGCAGGGATCCTCCTCACAGCATGAAGCTGCCTCCACCACGATTCACAGTAGGGACGGCGTGTTTCTGTTCTGATGCGCAGTGTTTGGCTTGACACCATGCGTACAACAAACAGAATGTTTAGAAGTGATGCACCAAAATGATTTTTTAATCAAAAACAACAACAAAGCTGAAATTAGGGTTTTATTTAGCCAGAAACGGAAAACAAATTTTGGGTAATTCAATTTGGATAACTGGGTAATTGCACTCTGTATTCTGTTCAGGGTGTTGTGCTCTCAGGTGATAATTCAAACCAGTCTTTATTTTTAAGCAACGAGCCTCGTCTCTATATTTTAGCCGAACAAATTGTTACTTTAGCATCCTTTTTGGTCACGTTGAAGTGCATCCACACTGTTGGCAGAGGCTTTCTCTTAGCACGCTCTTGTTAATCTGTGACTTGTGAAGCACCTGGACAAGAGTTATTGTACTTAATAACTTAATAACTTCTGCCTTGATCCAAACCATTTGATTGCAGACTGTAAGGCTTGGAAACAGAAAAGAGTGGCTTCCAAGCCCAAAAATGTAGCACTGGTACAGACCTTGCGGAATGCGAGCTCTCTTAGTGAAGAGAGTTATCAGCCTTTCTTATTTGAAGGCACAGTTTCTCTATCTCCCGATTCTATCTTTAAATCAAGCTGTAGGGAGAGGGTGCCATTTTATTTTCTATGTTCCAAACACTGACCAGGTGAAGTCATATTTATGTGTGGGAAACTCTATAATTTATTATATTTCAGTTAGTTTTCACTGTCGATCAGTGGCAAAAAAAAATAAAAAATCAAATTAAATATCCTCTGATTCAGTGCTGTAAAATAAAACATTACACAATAAACAAGACCAAGACTTCTTATAGGTGCTGTATCATGGAAAAATCAATATTCTTTCCTCTATGAAATAAAAGAGTTTGATGTACTATATAGACATTCATAATTTTATTTCAGAAGGATGGGGAATATAAAGTAGTTTAGTGAAATGGCTATTTGCAAGCAGTGCAACAGAAATAGGAACAAGGTGTTCATCATCTGAAAGCATCGGGCGATTCGGGTGTAGACAGATTTGTTGACTATAATAGGGAAGATCTATTTTCTCATTTTAACACACCGCCGCACGCTGTGATGAATGTAAAATTAAATTATGGCTGTTTTTGATGCAAGAAACCTTGACTAACATTATAAGTGGATTTCAGGAGAACTAATAATATAGTCCCTTTAACATAAACACAGCTTTACTGTGGGTATTTTTGGATTCACATTCACTGGATACTTTCTATCTTACACTTGTGTTTGTCAGTTCTACAGTGTGCCATTCTCTCTCGATCTATCTATTTATCTCTCTGTGTGTGTTATAGTGGTGTCGTTTTGTGTGTGTGTGTTTGTGTGTGTGTGTGTGTGCTGTAGTGGAAATCGATGTAGACTGAGAGAAAGGTCAAATCTGTCTCTACAGTTAATTAGTTACTTCAAACACCCGCTACAAACCTACCAACCTCTCTGTCTCACACACATTCTCTTGTTTTATGTATATAAGATGATTCTCTCTTTATCACTCATTACTAGGGATGTCAACTTCAGCAGAGGAGAGCCAGGCACACTCTCACGCTCGACATGTATTTTTACCATATGCGCCATTTCAGATTGAAGAGAACCATCTGTGACAACTGACCAGAATGTAAACAAAACCAAATGCTACACAGGCAAAGTGTACGCCTCGAGCTATACAGTGTATGTACATAAAAACGATAGCAACAGCCAATGTTAAGGTTCACACAGCTTTCTTAGCTGTTTGGATGTAAGACAGTAATATTATGGACAAAGTTTTTGCCATATGGATTTAATACAGAATCCAACTCCAGTCCAGAATGATTTCTTATTAGAGGGGAAAGTTGGCAGCTCTACACTGTAAAAAATGACCGTGAATTTAACAGTAAAACACTGTAAAAATGCTACAGTAAAAACCTGTTAAATGGTTAACGGTAAATTCCCCTACTATATACGGTGAAAAACTGTATTGGACATTACATGTAATTTTACGGTAGTATACCGTTTTTGGAAGTGGAAAAAGACCGTATAATTTACAGTGAATAACCGTAAATTGACATTCCCAGAATTCCCTGCGTTACATTTCAAATTTGATGTTTTTTTGTTGAAATAACTATGTTTCTTCTTAGTTTTTTCTTCTCAGTTTTGTATATTAGGGTTGTGTGTTACACCTAATGTTGTTAAATGAATGTTTATTGCATTATTTCAGTTTCATGTGTGTTACCATGATGGTGTTTAGCGTGGTTATCAGTGTATTACAAAGGTACAAAACAGATTTCAGTACTTCAATAGGTTGATATATTAACATTATATCAGTTAATGAAATTACGGTATTTAACTGTAAATTTAAGTTAAAACCATATAACCTAAAACATCGCTACCGTATTTTTTACGGTAAAATTCCGGCAACCGCAGCTGCTGTTTTTTTACCGTAAATTTTACGGATTTGTTTTTACAGTGCACTCATTATAAGCATTTCCATGTTCATCTGTGATCTAGTCTTCCTACATTACATCTTCCCTAGTGGAAAAAAAAAAGTTAAATATACTTGCAGCCAGGCTAATTGGCAGAGTACTTCAAGGCCTGGTTTCACAGACGGGGCTTAGAGTGAGCCAAGATTAGGTCAAAGTTCAATTAGAACATTTAAGCAATTGTTATGAAAGTGCTTAGAAAAAAACATTACTGGTGTGCATCTTGAGACAAAACAAAGGCACTGATATATTTTAAGATCAGTCAGTGCAAGTTTCTTTCAGTTGAAACAGCTCAGACTTACATTTTAGTCTAGGACTAGGCTTAAGCCTTGTCTGTGAAACCGGGGGCAAGTGTGTTAATGATTAGTTAACTTGCTATTTTGGAACAACTATTTTTGTACTAAGTGTATTTTAGTTGTAATTAAATTATAGTAAAGTATAACTTTAAGTGTATTTAGTGTACTTGTATATGCTAAATTGAAACAACTTCAAGTATACTTAGTACACTTTATGCCTAATTACATGCTTGATTAGTGATATTAAAGTGTACTTTTTTGTATCATGAGTACATTACAAATTAATTATGAGTGTTTTTAAAAAACACAAGCAATATACTATAAATGTATTATTTTTGAGTAAAAATATGCTAATTTTTCCCCAATGCTGAATCCACTTTTCAAGGTCATTACAATAAATAACTTCAATGACAGACAGAGACACATTATTACAATTCAAACAGTGTTTATTTAAACCTCAAATGGTTTTAGCATTACAAAACATAAAATGCACCAACCATGTTTTTAAATAAAAAGAACGCTGAAAGCAACAAACATAAAAAAAATTAAAAACATTTTGTAACAGCAGCAACACACAAACTTCACTTTTTTTTGCGGAATTTGATTTTGATTTTTTTTTTTTTGAGACTTTATTTCGAACATGTAAAATAAATACAATAAAACAAAACAAAAACAATACAACACAAAACAATTTTAAATTATACATCCAAAAAATATCGCAATTCTATAAAGAATTGCTCTTTTTTACACTTCACTTGCACATCAGATGTACTTGTGTGTGGAAACTCCACAAGAACAGCATCTGTTAACAAAGTAAAAGAGGTGAACAGCATTTGTTAACAAAGTAAAAGAGGTAAGGTCAGAGGGTATGTTCATACAACTTTTTCTTTTTACTACATCAGACTGTAAATCTCCTGTATTAAACCCGTACTACTTAATAGAATGAACATCATGATTAGCGGTGAGGAATTGTATCAGTATGTCACGTCAATATTGCTTCCAGTGTATTAGTCAAACATACAGTATACAACAGAAGTGAGTACACCCATATAGCATCACTATAAATCACATGATACAACACTATTCAAGTTGAAAAGTATAGTATTTATTTATAGTACAGAGCAGGCTAAATTGTAATGTAGACACATGCATTTTCTGTAAAGCTGCTTTGAGAAGTTAGTGTACTCTAAATAAGGGCATAAAGTGCAAAAACAGCAGCAGTGCACTGACCCTAGACTTGGTTGACATCACCACTTCATCTTTAAAGACAATCAAAACATCCAGTGGGTTCCCTCATGACATTTCCTCTTCCTCCTCAACAGCAATGACGGGGACTGCTGCCTTCTGCACCAGGTCAGGCTCCTTTTACTAAATGCATAAAAAAAAAGTGTTAGTATATGTCACAACCAGTGTTGGGGGTAACACATTACAAGTAATCAGGTACGTAATCAGATTACTTTTTTCAAGTAACTAGTAAAGTAATGCATTACTTTTTAATTTACAAGAGAATAT